>NC_082683.1:141501538-141806751 GCF_949987515.2 Delphinus delphis | reverse complement strand
ACACACGAAGTAGTGGGTGCACCAGGATGTAGGGGGAAGGAACAGTGACCCCATAGGAGACTGAACTAGACCCACCTGCTAGTGTTGAAGAGTCTCCTGCAGAGGTAGGGGGCAGCTGTGGCTCACCATAGGGACAGGTACACTGGCAGCAGTGGTTCTGGGAAGTACTCCTTGGCATGAGCCCTCCCAGGGTCCACCACTAGTCCCACTAAAGCGCCTTTAGCCTCCAGTGGTGGGTTGCCTCAGGCCAAAAAATGAACAGGGAGGGAACCCAGCCCCACCCATCAGCAGACAAGCAGATTGAAGTTTTACTGAGCTCTGTCCACCAGAGCAACACCCAGCTCCACCCACCACCAGGCCCACCCATCAGGAAGCTTGCACAAACCTCTTAGATAGCCTCATCCACCAGAGGGGAGACAGCAGAAGCAAGAAGACTACAATCCTGCAGGCTGTGGAATGAAAACCACATCCACAGAAAGACAGACAAAATGAAAAGGCAGAGGACTTCATACCAGATGAAGAAACAAGATACAACTCCAAAAAACAACAAAGTGAAGTGGAGATAGGTATCCTTCCAGAAAAAGAATTCAGAATAATGAGAGGGAAGATGATCCAGGACCTTGGAAAAAGAATGTAGGCAAAGATCGAGAAGATGCAAGAAATGTTTAACAAAGGCCTCGAAGAAAGGACAAACACCTAGAAGAATTAAGGAACAAACAAACAGAGATGAACAATACAATAACTGAAATGAAAAATACACTATAAGGAATCAATAGCAGAATAACTCAGGCAGAAGAACATAAGTGATCTGGAAGACAGAATGGTGGAATTCACTGCCACAGAACAGAATAAAGAAAAAAGAATGAAAAGAAATGAAGACAGCCTAAGAGACCTCTGGGACAACATTAAACGCACCAACATGCACATTATAGGGGTCCTGGAAGGAGAAGAGAGAGAGAAAGGACCCGAGAAAATATTTCAAGAGATTATAGCTGAAAACTTCCCTAACACGGGAAAGGAGATAGCCACCCAAGTCCAGGAAGCGCAGAGAGTCCCAGGCAGGATAAACCCAAGGAGAAACAGGCCGAGACACATAGTTATCAAATTGACAAGAATTAAAGGCAAAGAAAAATTATTAAAAGCAACAAGGGAAAAACAACAAATAACATACAAGGGAACTCTGATAAGGTTAACAGCTGATTCCTTAGCAGAAACTCTATAAGCCAGAAAGGAGTGGCACAATATATTTAAAGTGATGAAAGGGAAGAAACTACAACCAAGATTACTCTACCTGGCAAAGATCGCATTCAAATTAAATGGAGAAATCAAAAGCTTTACAGACAAGCAAAAGCTAAGAGAATTCAGCACCACCAAACCTGCTCTACAACAAATGCTACAGGAACTTCTCTAAGTGGGAAACACAAGAAAAAAAAAGGACCTACAAAAACAAATCCAACACAACTAAGATGGTATTAGGAACATAGATATCGATAATTACCTTAAATGTGAATGGATTAAATGCTCCAACCAAAAGACCCAGGCTCACTGAATGGATAAAAAAACGAGACCCGTATATATGCTGTCTACAAGAGACCCATTTCAGACCTAGGGACACATACAGACTGAAAGTGAGGGGATGAAAAAAGATATTCCATGCAAATGGAAATCAAAAGAAACCTGGAGTAGCAGTACTCATATCGGATAAAATAGACTTTAAAATAAAGAATGTTACAAGAGACATGGAAGGACACTACATAATGATCAAGGAGTCAATCCAAAAAGAAGATATAACAATTATAAATATATATGCACCCAACACAGGAGCACCTCAATACATAAGGCAAATGTTAACAGCTCTAAAGCAGGAAATCAACAGTAATACAGAAATAATGGGGGACCTTAACACCTCACTTACACCAATGGACAGATCATCTGGACAGAAAATTAACAAAGAAACACAAGCTTCAAATTACACAATAGACCAGAAAGATTTAATTGATAATTACAGGACATTCCATCTGAAAATACCAGATTACACTTTCTCCACAAGTGCACATGGAACATTCTCCAGGATAGATCACATCTTGGGTCACAAATCAAGCCTTGGTAAATTTAATAAAATTGAAATCATATTAAGCATCTTTTCCGACCAGAAGGCTATGAGATTAGAAATCAATTACAGGGAAAAAAAACATAAAAAGCACAAACACATGGAGGCTAAACAGTACATTACTAAATAACCAAGAGATCACTGAAGAAATCAGAAAGGTAATCAAAAAAATGCCTAGAGACAAATGACAATGAAAACATTATGATCCAAAACCTATGGGATGCAGCAAAAGCAGTTCTAAGAGGGAAGTTTATGGCAATACAATCCTACCTCAAGAAACATCTCAAATAAACAATCTAATCTTACACCTAAAGGAACTAGAGAAAGAAGAACAAACAAAATCCAAAGTTAGTAATAGGAAAGAAATCATAAAGATCAGAGCAGAAATAAATGAAATAGAAACAAAGAAAACAATAGCAAAGATCAATAAAACTAAAATCTGGTTCTTTAAGAAGATAAACAAAGTTGATAAACCTTTAGTCAGACTAATCAAGAAAAAGAGGGACAGTACTCAAATCGATAAAATTAGAAATGAAAAAGGAGAAGTTACGATGGACACCTCAGGAATACAAAGCATCCTAAGAGACTGCTATAAGCAACTCTATGCCAATAAAATGAACAACCTGGAAGAAATGGACAAATTCTTAGAAAGGTATAACCTTCCAAGACTGAACCAGGAAGAAATAGAAAATATGAACAGACCAATCACAAGTAATGAAATTGAAACTGGGATTAAAAATCTTCCAACAAGGGCTTCCCTGGTGGCACAGTGGTTGAGAGTCCGCCTGCCGATGCAGGGGACATGGGTTTGTGCCCCGGTCCGGGAAGATCCCCCACGACGCGGAGCGGCTGGGCCCGTGAGCCATGGCCGCTGAGGCTGCGCGTCCGGAGCCTGTGCTCCGCAACGGGAGAGGCCACAACAGTGAGAGGCCCGCATACCGCAAAAACAAAAAAATCTTCCAACAAACAAAAGTCCAGGACCAGATCACTTCACAGGTGAATTCTATCAAATATTTAGAGAAGAGGTAATGCCCATCCTTCAAAGTCTTCCAAAAAATTGCAGAGGAAGGAACACTCCCAAACTCATTCTATGAGGCCACCATCACCCTGATGCCAAAGCCAGACAAAGATACTCCAAAAAATGAAAATTACAGACCAATATCACTGATGAATATACATACAAAAATCCTCAACAAAATACTAGCAAACAGAATCCAACAACACATTAAAAGGATCATACACCATGATCAAGTGGGATTTACTGCAGGGATGCAGAAATTCTTCAACATATGCAAATCAATCAATGTGATACACCATATTAACAAACTGAAGAATAAAAACCATATGATCATCTCAATAGATGCAGGAAAAGCTTTTCACAAAATTCAACACCGATTTATAATAAAAACTCTCCAGAAAGTAGGCATAGAGGAAACCTACCTCAACATGATAAAAGCCATATATGACAACCCGCAGCAAACATCTTTCTCAATGGTGAAAAACTGAAAGCATTTCCTCTAAGATCACGTACAAAACAAGGATGTCCACTCTCACCACTCTTATTCAAGTCCAAGACATGGCAATCAGAGAAGAAAAAGAAATAAAAGGAATACAAATTGGAAAAAAAGTATAACTGTCACTGTTTGCAGATGACATGATACTATACATAGAGAATCCTAAAGATGCCACCAGAAAACTAAGGCTAATCAATGAATTTGGTAAAGTTTCAGGATACAAAATTAATGCACAGAAATCTCCTGCCTTCCTATACACTAACAACAAAAGATCAGAAAGAGAAATTAAGGAAACAATTCCATTCACCACTGCAACAAAAAGAATAAAATACCTCGGAATAAACCTACCTAAGGAGGTAAAAGACCTGTATTCTGAAAACTATAAGAAACTGATGAAGGAAATCATAGATGACACAAACAGATGGAGAGATATACCATGTTCTTGGATTGGAAGAATTAATATTGTGAAAATGACTGCACTACCCAAAGCAATCTACAGATTCAATGCAATCCCCATCAAACTACCAATGGCATTTTTTTACAGAACTAGAATAAAAAATCTTAAAATTTGTATGCAGACACAAAAGACCCTGAATAGCCAAAGCAATATTGTGGGAAAAAAACAGAGCTGGAGGAATCAGACTCCCTGACTTCAGGCTATACTATAAAGCTACAGTAATCAACACAATATGGTACTGGCACAAAAACAGAATTATAGATCAATGGAACAGGATAGAAAGCCCAGAGGTAAACCTACACACCTATGGTCAACTAATCTATGACAAAGGAGGCAAGGATATACAATGGAGAAAAGACAGTCTCTACAATAAGTGGTGCTGCGAAAACTAGACAGCTACATGTAAAAGAATGAAATTAGAACACTCCCTAACACCACACACAAAAATAAACTCAAAATGGATTAAAACTCAAAATAGACCTAAATATAATAGACCAGACACTATAAAACTCTTAAGAGGAAAACATAGGAAGAACACTCTGACATAAATCACAGCAAGATCTTTTTTGATCCACCTCCTAGAGTAATGGAAATAAAAACAAAAATAAACAAATGGGACCTAATGAAACTTAAATGCTTTTGCACAGCAAAGGAAACCATAAACAAGACTAAAAGACAACTCTCAGAATGGGAGAAGACATTTGCAAATGAATCCACAAAGGATTAATCTCCAAAATTTATAAACAGCTCATGCAGCTCAGTATTAACAAACCAAACAACCCAATCAAAAAATGGGCAGAAGACTTAAAGAGACATTTCTCCAAAGAAGACATACAGATGGCCCAGAGGCACATGGAAAGCTGCTCAACATCACTATTTATTAGAGAAATGCAAATCAAAACCACAATGAGGTACCACCTCACACCAGTTAGAGTGGCCATCGTTAAAAAGTCTACAAATAATAAATGCTGGAGAGGGTGTGGAGAAAAGAGAACCCTCTTGCACTGTTGGTGGGAATGTAAATTGATACAATCACTATGGAGAGCAGTATGGCGGTTCCTTAAAAAACTAAAAATAGAACTACCACATGACGCAGCATTCTCACCACTGGGCATATACCCAGCGCAAACCATAATTAAAAGACACATGCACCCCAATGTTCACTGCAGCACTATTTACAATAGCCAGGTCACAAAGCCACCTAAATACCCATTGGCAGACTAATGGATAAAAGATGTGGTATACATATACAATGGAATATTACTCAGCCATAAAAAGGAATGAACTTTCGTCATTTATAGAGATGTGGATGGCCCTATAGACTGTCATAGAGTGTGAAATAAGTCAGAAAGAGAAAAACAAATATAGGATATTAATGCATACATGTGGAATCTAGAAAAACGGTACAGATGAACTGGTTTGCAAGGCAGAAATATAGACACAGATGTAGGGAACAAACATATGGACGCCAAAGGGGGAAAGTGGTGGGGGTGTGGTAGGATGAATTGGGAGACTGGGATTGACATATATACAGTAATATGTATATAATAGATAACTAATAAAAAAAAAGAATAGTATCAAAAAGAATAAAATACCTCAGAATAAAGTTAACAAAAGGAAAGTAAGACATACACACTGAAAACTAAAAAAATTGTTTAAAAGAAATGTATCCCATGTTTATGGATCAGAAGACTTAATTTTGTTAAGATGGCTATATTCCCAAACTGTTCTACAGATTCAGTGCTATACCTATAAAACTTCCAGCTGATGTTTATGGATAAATTTACAAGCTGATTCTAAAATTCATATGGAAATGAAAGGGACCCAGAATAGCTAAAACAATTTTGAAAAAGAAGAACAAAGTTGGAGGACTTAGACTTCGTAAATTCAAAATTTACCACGAATATACACTAATTAAGATGACATGAAGCTGGCATAAGGGTACACATATAGATCAGTGGAATAGAGTTGAGTCTGAAAATAAACCCTCATGTTTATGCTCAATTGATTTTTGACAAGGGTGCCAAACAATTCACTACGGAAAGAATGTTACTAGAACACCTGGATAGCCGCAGGCAAATGAATGAAGTTGGACACATCTCACACAGTATGCAAAAATTAACTCAAAATGGATTATAGGCTTAAATGTAAGGGTTAAAACTATAAAAATCTTAGAGAAAAACATAACATAAAACCTTAGTGTTCATGAATTAGGAAATAATTTCTTAGATAAGGCACCAGAAGCACAAACAAAAAAAGAACAAATACATAAATTGGACTTCAACAAAATTAAAAACTTTTGCTCTTCCAAAGACACCATCAAGAAAGTGCAAAGACAACTCACAGAATGGGCTAAAATATTAGTAAATCATATATCTGATAAGGGACTGGTATCCAGAATATATAAAGAACACTTACAACTCAAAGTAAAAGGACAAACAACCCAATGGAAAAATGGAAAAAGAGATATGAATAGACATTTCTCCAAAGAAAATATAAAAATGTTCAATAAGCATATGAAAAGATGCTCAATGTCATTAATCATCAGGGAAAAGCAAGTCAAAAACAGCAGTGAGACACCACTTCACACTCACTGGGATGGATAGAACAAAAATGATGAACAATAACAAATGTTGATGAGGATGTGGAGATATTTAAATCCTCAAATATGGAGGAATTGTAAAATTGTGCAGTCACTTTGAAAAACAATTTGGAGTTCCTCAAAATGTTAAACATAGTGTTACCATGTGACCCAGACCCAGCCTGAATATACATATTCAACCTCCACACGTATAACTAAGAGAGCTGAAAACTTGGGTCTACAAAAGACCCATAAACAAATGTCGCAGCATTATTCATAATAAACAGAAATGGAAATTACCCAAACATCTATGAACTGATAAATGGATAAATGCAATGTAGTTATCCATACAATGGAATATTATTTGGCCATAACAAGGAATGGAGTATTGATACATGCTACAACACGGATGAATATTAAAAACATGTTATGTGAAAGAAGCCAGTCACCAAAGGCCACATATTGAATGATCTCATTCATATGAAATATCTAGCAGAGGCAAATCTATAGAAACAGCAAGTATGTTAGTGGTTGTGAGGGGTTGGAGAGAGAGCAAATGGGGAGTGACAACTAATGGATACAGGGTTTCCTTTACGGGTAATGAAAATGTTCCAAAATAAGATAGTGGTGATGGATGCACAACTTTGTAAACATTCTAAAGACCACAGAATTACAGTCTTTTAAATGGTGAATTTTAAATTATATGAATTATAGATCAATAAAGCTACTATTAAAAAAAAGAATAGAATGTAAGTGCTACAACAGTACTATTCAAAAAAATTTTATCGAAGTATAGTTGATCTACAATGTTGTGTTAATTTCTGCTGTACAGCAAAGTGACTCAGTTATACATATATATATATATTCTTTTTCATATTCTTTTCCATTATAGTTTATCACAGGATATTGAATATAGTTCCCTGTGCTTTACAGTAGGACCCTGTTATTCATCCATCCTATATATAATAGTTTGCATCTACTAATCCCAAACTCCCAATCCTTCCCTCTCCCAGCCCCCTCCCCATTGGCAACTGCAAGTCTATTTCTCTATGTCTGTGAGTCTGTTTCTGTTTTGTAGATATGTTCATTTGTGTCGTATTTTAAATTCCACATATAAGTGATATGGTATTTGTCTTTGACTTACTTCACTTATGAAGTATGATAATCTCTAGGTCCATCCATGTTGCTGCAAATGACATTATTTCATTCTTTTTAATGGCTGAGTAAAATTCCATTGTTTATCCATATTCCAATGGAATATATATATAGACCATTATATATACGTGTGTGTTTATATATACACACACACACACACACACACACACACACACACACATACCACATCTTCTTTATTCATTCATCTGTTGATGGACATTTAGGTTGTTTCCATGTCTTGGCTATTGTAAATAGTGCTGCTATGAGCATAGAGGTGCATGTATCTTTTCGAATTATAGCTTTGGGTATATGACCAGCAGTGGGATTACTGGATCATATGGCAAATCTATTTTTAGTTTTTTGAGGAACCTCCATACTGTTTTCCATAGTGGCTGCACCAATTTACGTTCCCACCAATGGTGTAAGAGCGCTCCCTTTTCTCCCTACCCTCTCCAGCAATTATTATTTGTAGACTTTTTAATGATGGCCACTCTGACTGCTGTGAGGTGGTACTTCATTGTAGTTTTGATTTGCATTTCTCTAATAATTAGCAGTGATGAGCATCTTTTCATACAACATAGTACTTTTTGTCTATTTTCTTTACTGCTATACCTCAACATTTAGAATAGTGCCTGGCACATAGTAAGCACTAATCAAATATTTGATAAGTGAATGAAACTTTTTATTCAGCAAAGCTAAAGGTAATAGGTGCCCAAATAAAGCAAAAATGATCTATGAATGACACTCTAAACTGCATAGCAAAGGAAAGCAGGTGAAAATCCTGTATCTGGGCTAAGGGTGTTAAAGGGAAAAATGCCTGGAAGGGGGAGGAGAACCATGCTGTTAAAACAATCTTGGAGGTGGCTTTGGGGTATACTCTCAAAGCATTAAACAATTCACTGTCCCCTGGTAGCTCCACAGAGCCTGTTCAGATGCTCAAAACCTTTTAGTTTCACTGTTTGGTGAGGAAAAATAAGAGATCCTGTAAAATCTAGAGAGGAATTCCGTGCTTCTCTTGAGATTAAGATAGGCCCATTTTTACCCTTCCATTTGAGGAATAAGTTGCTATGCTTTCATTTCAAGCCCTCACATTTTCATGTTCCTTTTTATGGTCCTACTCTGGTAGCTCTCAGCCCTGGTGGCACATCAGAATCACCTGTGGAAATTTTTGGAAATACCAATTTCCAGATGCCCAAGTCCTAGCCCAGCCCCATTTTGATTTACTTGGGGTGGGGTGCAGCTCAGGCATTGGTATTTTTAAAAAGCTCCCCAGATGATTCTAATGTGTGTCTAGGACTGAGAAGTTTTGCCCTGCCCCAGGTTTTAAACAAGATATATTTTTCTACTTTATCAGAGAATATATAATTTTTCTTACCTCAACAATTATATGTATCTATCCCCTTCCCCTTTTCCTATGTTGATTTCTGCATTCTTTAGTGGTCTTCATGAATACACCATCTGATCACTAACTTTCCTTCCTGACCATTCTTTTTTCTTGCAAAACATTTAAAAACAGCCTTTTCAAAAGGACTCTAAGATGTTACTTACACACATAAGTACATGCAATGTAGATACCCAATTTTATTCTACTTTGGTTCAGAAAATGACTATCTCAACAAAGAAAAAATGTCAACCAAGTGAGCCTTTAAACAATAAACACTGCTGAGTTCACTCAGTTGGAATGTTAGCAAATCTGGAAGAGTAGAGAAACAATAGCTTCATCTTCAAATATATAGTTTTTTCAATCCCCCCCCACACACTTTTTAAAAATAAATTAGCTTTGTAGACTCAAAAAAGGTTGTTAAGCCAAAGCAAGGTAGGGGCCTAATTCACTGACTATTAAGCACAGATACAGTTCTATTAAGAAAATAGATCTTGGATATATCCGGAAAAGATGAAAACTCTAATTCAAAAAGATACGTGCACCCCAATGTTCATAGCAGCACTATTTACAATAGCCAAGACATGGAATGGATGAATGGATAAAGAAGATGTGGTATATATATATATATAGTGGAAGATTACTCAACCATAAAAAGGAATGAAACAATGGCATTTGCAGCAACATAGATGGTCTCAGAGACTATCATACTAAGTAAGCCAGAGAAGTATCATATGATATCACTTATATGTGGAATCTAAAAAAAAATTATACAAATGAACTTATTTACAAAACAGAAAGACTCACAGACATAGAAAACAAATTTATGGTTACCAAAGGGGAAAGGGAGGGAGGAGAGATAAATTGGGGGTATGGGATAAACAGATACACACTACTATATATAAAATAGATAAATAACAAGGACCTACTGTATAGCACAGGGAACTATATTGTAATAACCTGTATGTAATAACCTATAATGGGAAAGAATCTGAGAAAGAACATATATATATATATGGCTGAATCACTTTGCTGTACACCCAAAACTAACATAGCATTGTAAATCAACTTTACTTCAATTAAATAAACAAAAAAGAAAATTGTTCTCTTTTAAACAAATAATTTAATTGATCTGTTCCTTGCCTTTCACATCTATGAAATAAAGATCATAGGATATTTCATCCCTAATATTCATAAAATATGATTGATGACTGGTACCCTGACAGAATTCTTTGTTTTGCCAAGCAGTGGAGAAATAAATAGAAATTTTCAAAACCAGAAGTTGCTTTTAGACCAGGTACTCTAACTAAAATAAATCCATGTCCCACATTCTCCTTGGAACTCTACAGCTGGCTCCAGGGTGACATTTATCTTTTGAAGGACACTTTTGATCTTCAACTGTCTTCAACTGTCACTCAAAGCATCTGTTTAATAGGCACACATTTATGAGATATGAATGACTTCCTTCATATTTTGGAGCAATATGTGCTCTGAAATAGTTATGACACATTTTGGAATATAACAGCCTACAGAATTTTTTCAAGAAAATAATTTTGAATCAATCATATTTTGAAGTACAACTAAAATTAAAGTCTAAGGAACAAAAGAAGCAGTTGGCAAAACTTCTGGAACTTGACCTGAGATGGAATTATTAATAGGTATTATTAAGAAAGAGAACCATCCCAAAGCATATTGGAAATTCAACAATATAAAGACCCAAAATCTGGCAACAGTACTCCTACCATTTTCAAGAGACAATAAATGCTTTTATGACATGAGTTAGTTCCACAGTCCAGGACTAAGGAATGAAACTGTTCTTCCTCTGTTTTTCAAAATAAGTATTATCCATATGTCTAAGAAGAAAATGTTTATAAGAGAAACCTGAAGAATTGAGTCCTTGGGCTAAGCAGTGGGGTGGGGAGTGGAGTTGATGAATACCACATGAAGACCATTTTAGTAAACCTAGTGCAGTGCAATGAATACCGAGTACTTTCCAATAAGATGCTTTGCTAGTATCCGGTAGCCACAGGAGTATGACATGAAATACACCCACAACTGTACATTCGGTTGTATATAAAAAGCCTTCCTCTAACAGTAAATTGTGTTTTAAATGTGTTTTCCTATATATTACTGAAGAACAAAGGAGGTAAAATTAAAAATTTGGCAAGCTTAAATGAATATGCACCATTTTTAAAACTTCATTTGTTATTGATCACACATAAACTCCAGTCTCATGTTCAACTCTTTATTCAACATTTTCACTTGAATGCCTAATAGCATCTCAAAATTTACATGTCCTAAAACTCAACTTCTGATCTTCCCTCATAACTTGTTAATCCAGTCTTCTCAATTTCAGTTAATGGCAATTACATCTTTCCAGCTGCTCAGGACAAAACCTTGGAGTCATTCTACTTCTCACCCTGCATCCAATCAGACAGTAAATCCTTCGAAACTACCACCTCTCACCACCTTCACTCACACCAGAGCCGTAGCTATTCTAATCTCTCACCAAATTATTGCTATAGTTTTCTAACTGTTCCTTCTGCTTTTGCCCTGCCCTCCCCCTCATATAACATACTCTCAACACAGCAGCCAGAGTGATCCTATTAACGTGTAGGTCAAGAATGCCTCCCTGAGGCTCAACAACTTTGAATGGCTTCCCACTGCAGTCAGAATTTATGCTGACTCAGAGGCTCTACAAAATCTAGTCTCAAGCTGCCTTCTGACTTTGGTTTTACAACTGTCCCCCTTGTTCTCCCCTCTTTGGCCACACTGGCCCCCTGAAGTTCCTCAAATATGTTAAGCACTTCTGTGTTTCAGACAGTTTGCATTTGCTCTTGCTTCTGTCAGGGAAGCTCTTCAGCCTGTCTGCATTCTTTAGTCCCTCACTTCTTTTAGGATTTTTTTTCTAAAGTCATCCTCCCAGGAAGGCCTTCCCTGACCACCCTATATAAAAATTATGTACATACCAATATGGAGGACTTCTTAACCCTCTTCACAGTTTCATTTTCTCCATAGCACTTATCACATGATGAACTGTATATGGATAGATATGTGTGCATGTGTATTTGTTTATTGTCTGTCTCCCCCAATTAGAATGCAAACTCCATGAGGGCAGGGACTTTCAACTCTTTGAGTCCCTGCCATATGCCCTAGAATATGTGCCTAGAATAGTGCCTAGACAGAACCTTTACATGGGAGGTTCTCAATAACCATTTGTTGAATGAACAAGTGAATACATCGATGAACTCGTTACATCCAATTTTATACTTTTTGTGATTATTTTATTCTACTTCTTTTCTGGGCCATACAAACTCACATGTCCTTTTCTTTTGTTGTCCTATCATATCTTCCTTAAGATCTAGATCTCTCCCTTAAACTCTTGTTTTTTAGGATGTATTATTTTTCATTAAGTGTTTGTTTATTTTAAATTCATAGTGATACATTTAGTCAAATTTTTCTTCTACTCTATGCCAACATTCTTCTCATAAATATTCTCTACCGTTTTGTCTTCTGCCCTTGGCCTACTTTTATCTCGTATTATCTTTGTATGTAGATCCTACACTGGCTTATGCTAATGACTCATCTTCAAATGAATTAGGTCTCCTTGGACCTGCTATTTGCAGGAGGGTCCTGTGGAGGGCAGACCAGGCTATAAGAGTTTTCCTTATAGCACAGGGACCACAGGAATTTATATGTGAGAGTCTTTGCTTCTCTCTCAACCACTGTGACTTTCAGAACTGATCACAATACCCTCTCTCCTGCATTTCTGCTTCTCCAAACAATGCTTCCTGCAAATAATGAGTGCTCCTCTGATTCCTCACTTACCTTCCCAAGATTATGCAACTCATCACCACGTCCAGGGAAAAACCCATCATGAACCCTCTTATTCTCTCTCAGTATCGTTAGTGTAAGTTGTCAGTTTTGTGACCCAGGGGCTTCATTTCTTTGGAAAAATGCTCTCTGTAAGCTTTTTCTGAAATCTGTAACCATGGACATTCTCTCTTCCCATCTTCATACACCTCACCTTCACTGATTTTGGCAAATCTTCCCTCATAGTGTGATTTGGAGTTTCATATTTTTCTTAGTTTTGTTAAAAATGGAATTCTAAAGTACACATGTCTATATGTTAATGTTTGTTAAGCCTAATAATGGAAACATAGGATATATTGTTTTGCTAATTTTTGAGTGTTTAAAGTATTTCATAACTAAATGTATTAATTTTACTTTTGACAGATTTATAGAAAGCATGTAAATTAAATTTACTAATTAAAAGTCCTTCAACTCTAGGGACTTCCCTGGTGGTCTAGGGGTTAGGACTCCATGCTTCTGCTACAAGGGGCATGGGTTCGATCCCTGGTTGGGGAACTAAGATCCTGCATGCTGTGTGGTGTGGCCTAAAAAAAAAAGTCTTTCAACTCTAATTCAAAGCATCCATAATATTTTGGCTTGGTGTCATTAGAATGACGAATTTAGGTAATGTGTAGTAGGTATTCTAATAAGTAAATTTT
Source organism: Delphinus delphis (assembly GCF_949987515.2). Lineage (NCBI taxonomy): Eukaryota > Metazoa > Chordata > Mammalia > Artiodactyla > Delphinidae > Delphinus > Delphinus delphis. The sequence goes on along the minus strand of NC_082683.1, from coordinate 141,793,042 downwards.
AATATTTATTGTTGTGTTTGGATAATGGATAAGAACATAGACTCTAGAACCAGATTGCCAGGCCTTAAACTCTCTATTTCTGCCACTATATGAGGTATGTGACCTTAGGCAAGTTATTCAACATCTCTGTGCCTCAGTTTTTCAGTTATGAAAAGAGGATAATAATAAGGTTGTTGTGAGAATTAGACAAATATTTATAAAGAATGTAGAACAGTGCTTGACACATAGTGCTACACACTTATTCCACGTGTAATGGGATTCAACTACAATTTAAGTAGTTCATATAAATATAAAATTTTAATATACATTATTAGAATAGTTCTTTTGGTTATTTTTATTTGGCATGTTAAATAGATGGGGACTCGAGTTTGTATTTTGAAAGTTAGTGAAATTATGGATGTGACAATGATTTAACACCTGGATCTTATGGCCAAGCCATTTAAATAGGCCATTCTCACTGGAAACATTATGATACTGTGTGCCTATTAATTATTAAGTTCCATGGGTCTTTTCCTATGGCTGTATCTGTAGTTCCACAGTTCTGGAGGCTCCAGCATGAAGGGATAAGGTCAATATCATTTATAGTGTCTTCTCTCAAGTGAAGCACAGGAAATGGTGAACTAGTGCTTTTCTTCTTCTAATGGCTTCCAACTGTGCATGTAGTAACTTAAGGACGAAGGCAAAATGCCTGTCTTCACCCTTTCATTCACTGAATATATTCACTAAAAATAAGTCTCTATGGAAAGTGGGAACTACAGAGATACATTAAGTAGAATTTCTGCTATTCAATAGCTTCCATCTAGTGGGAGAGATAACATGAGCATATGTTCCTCAGGTACAGTGACTTGTTTACCTAATGAAGTAAAAAAAAGGGATGGAAGAGCTAATTCTCCTTGGATGCTTCATTGTAGAGCAAATATTTTTTTCTTGTTGATTAATCGTGGTTCTAACGTAGCCTTCAATTTTGCAGGTTTAGAAAGTTGAGAGCATCCTAAGGATGGTTACATTTCTCAAGTCAGAAGTAGATGAATAGAAAGCTGGTTTTTAAGTCTTGTATAGAACTAGAATTTAAATTTATTAATTTATAATTTTATTATTACATATTATATTAGTAGTATATTATTATAATTTCAACATATTAATTTATAATTGTTTATGGGATATGGATTGTTTGTGCCCATTTGATCATTAAGAACTTTTGGGGCCAAGTCTTCTTCTACCTCTACACCTTACTTTTATGAACCCTACCAATGTTTAACCTCTGAATATCCATTTTGTAATGTGGATAAATTCACCTGCTGATTGAATCTTTATTTAGAAGTACTGATCAGGTTGTAACTGAATCTTACAGTTATTGGAGCTCTTCTACCTTTTTAATGTGACTTTGCACATCTCTGCCAATTAATATGAGGTAATCTTACTGTTTAAATGTCAGTCTGAAAATTTAGTATCACTTATATTGTGAGAGAACATATTGAAATGAATAATTTATATGCCTTAATTATCTGGTTAAGCCAGTAACTCCAAATAATGGACTTAATAGAGTGGATAAGTGAAATGAATTATAATGACCCATGAATAAACCAGAAAATTATTTTCTTATCTATCAGATATGTCTTAAATATTGCATTTAAATTTGGGTTTCTCTAATGTTGCAGAGTTTCACAAAAATCAAATGAATCAAGATAATTTAACCAAATTCAACATTTAGTTTAAAATGTTAAAAGCAATGTATTCTATGCCCATACTTACAACATTTAAGTCAAAGAGAGAGAGAATGGAATCACAAAGTAGTTGCAATTATCCCATGGGTACAAGGAATTAGGATAATAGTCTTACAGATTATTGACCCTCCAACCCAAAGTCCAACTAGCGGCCTAAAGTTACACAGCATGCCACTATAAAGCATCCTGTCAGGTCTGACCAGATGGACAATTTCCCATTGATACTACAAACAGCCAGTAATCTGACCTACTAATACTTTGGAGACAAAACAGCATAAACGATTTTGACTTTGTTTCAACTCAAGAACCCTTGCCTCTCAAGGGCACCATTCATCAGCTACAGCCTGGCCAGAACCCTAGGAGAAGGAGCCTGGCTAACCAACAACACACTTATAATTTTTTCTTATCTCTGCTTCTCCCCTATCCTTTAACTCTTCCTCTGACACCTCTCCATCTCTGTCTTGTCCAGTCTCAGTTTACTGTTTACCCTAGTGTGCTTCATTAATATCTAAGCACAAGGGGCAAGGTCACCCAGAACCATCATCTCCTGGAAGGTGGAGGCTGCACAGTTAGATTATCTCTTGAAACTTCTGAATAGTCAGTCATGTTACAGTATAATTTTCATCCGCCTATCGAATGTGACCATCAATGCAGATTAGTTCTCCCTCTCACGACAGAAGTCCAAAATATCTGACTCACTTTGAATTCCGTGTATCCACTATTCCCTACTAAATATAATGGAAAATTTATATTTATAATTTAGAGACACATTTAGTAGAGGAAACAGGATGCCCACATAGGTCAACTCAAATCACTGAATACTGACATCACAGTATGATTGTAACTACACTTAAAATTAATTGAAAGGACACAATAAAATAATTTGTTACAGAATAAAATAAATCCACTTTGAATCATAAAATTTTATGTGCTAGATTAAATCTTAATTCAACCAGGTTTTCAGGTACCAAAAACTTTCAGCACTGCTTATTTGCAAATCCTTCTTTTCTTGACTATGTCTATTCACTGCCACAAAACTGTTATTGTTTCTATCATTTCAGTTTAAAATTCAATAAATAACTTAAGAAAATCTGTCAAACCAGCTTTATTCTGTGATATACACAATCAGAAAATGGATTAAATGTTGATTTCACTTTTCTTAGGTGTTACATTTCCTTCCCCTGTCTCCTTCTTTTTTTCTTTCTTTAATGCCTGCTTTGAGATGTTGGGATACTGCAAGTTTTCATCTGTCATCCTCTCATATTCGCATTAAAATTTTTTTTCCACAGTGCTTAGCTCTTTCCAGACATAGCCTGTCGGATTAAAATTTTTTTTCTGTCTTTATATCTTTTTTGTCCACCAGACCAAGGATCATTTGAAGGCAAGAAGATGTCTTCTTTATGTTTATACCTCCAGAGTCTATCACGATATCTAGAATTTATCAGGGACTCATATTTTTTCTAGGTACAGATTTTGTTTTTATGTAAGTATTGCAATTAATATGACAAATGTGAATACAGTTTCAATTTCATGACTATCTTCTTGCTTGGCCTGGAACATTAAACACCGAATGTCTGAAAAAAAGTTCCTCTGATTTCTCATACTTTGGTTTACATTAAACTACATTAACCTACAAAAGACATTCAAGATAAGTCTCTTTATACATTACCAGTAACATATGTTTATTATAATTAAAGCCTATATCTTTCTAATATTAAATTTTCTATGCTTGCTCTGTAATGGATTAAATAGTTTTAAAAAATCTATGAAAATTAGCCCAAAGATCAGCAGAGATGGTGTAAACAGTAATTGGTTACATACAAAAAGGCTGTTTTACTAAAGAAGTTAGCCAATAAAAATTCTTTATGGAGAAATGTCTAATGTTATTAGCCTCAATTCCAATGCTGGCATATGGATACATATAGCATATAATTTTCCTTTGTCTTCATTTTAATAACATTGCTCCAGCTGCCTTCCATAAATTATATTAAATGTGAATATACTACTCATGAATATAATAAACCACAATCACATTTCTACATATTAGTATTAAGCTTATTCTATTACGTTACAGATATGATGGCTAATTTTTAGATCTCATTATTACTCATGTTATAATTAGGATAAGCTTCTACTTATCTGAAGTGATATAGTCTTATTTATAGTTCACATATCATTAATTATCTAATTTTTATTGATCTCCCTTTAGTTTAATAAATTAACATTCTATGCTATTTTCAATAAAGAGTAATTAAGAAAAGTCATTTTTTTATTAGAAGAACTCAATATGCAAGGTAAAGCATTTGCTATTTTTCATTTATTCAATTGCACATCTCAAAAATGACATTAAATTTCAATTACAAAAACAAGTTGATTTAATTTTCAATGAATATTAAACCAGACAACTTTTTAGATGCCTGATGTTTAGACTGTTTTAATGATGAAATTATGTAGATATTTTCCTTTAACAGACATTAAATTTATGCTCAGAACTATCCTGTTGTAACTTCAGAGAGAAGTTACACCCATGTTCATTGCAGCATTATTCATAGTAGCTAAAGTAAGAGGTGGAAGTAATATAAATATCTACTGAAGGATGAATGGATAAAGAAAATGTGGTATGTACTTCCAATAACATATCATTCAACCTTAAAAATAAGGAAATCCTCAGAAAGCCCAGAGATAAACCCACGCACATATGGTCACCTTATCTTTGATAAAGGAGGCAGGAATGTACAGTGGAGAAAGGACAGCCTCTTCAATAAGTGGTGCTGGTAAAACTGGACAGGTACATATAAAAGTATGAGATTAGATCACTCCCTAACACCATACACAAAAATAAGCTCAAAATGGATTAAAGACCTAAATGTAAGGCCAGAAACTATTAAACTCTTAGAGGAAAACGTAGGCAGAACACTCTATGACATAAATCACAGCAAGATCCTTTTTGACCCACCTCCTAGAGAAATGGAAATAAAAACAAATATAAACAAATGGGACCTAATGAAACTTCAAAGCTTTTGCACAGCAAAGGAAACCATAAACAAGACGAAAAGACAACCCTCAGAATGGGAGAAAATATTTGCAAATGAAGCAACTGACAAAGGATTCATCTCCAAAATTTACAAGCAGCTCATTCAGCTCAATAACAAAAAAAAAAAAAACACAATCCAAAAATGCGCAGAAGACCTAAATAGACATTTCTCCAAAGAAGATATACAGACACATACAAACACATGAAAGGATGCTCAACCTCATTAATCATTAGAGAAATGCAAATCAAAACTATAATGAGATATCATCTCACACCAGTCAGAATGGCCATCATCAAAAAATCTAGAAACAATAAATGCTGGAGAGGGTGTGGAGAAAAGGGAACCCTCTTGCACTGCTGGTGGGAATGTGAATTGGTACAGCCACTATGGAGAACAGTATGGAGGTTCCTTAAAAAACTACAAATAGAACTACCATATGACCCAGCAATCCCACTACTGGGCATATACCCTGAGAAAACCATAATTCATAAAGAGTCATGTACCAAAATGTTCATTGCAGCTCTATTTACAATAACCAGGAGATGGAAACAACCTAAGTGTCCATCATCAGATGAATGGATAAAGAAGATGTGGCACATATATACAATGGAATATTACTCAGCCATAAAAAGAAACGAAATTGAGCTATTTGTAATGAGGTGGATGGACCTAGAGTCTGTCATACAGAGTGAAGTAAGTCAGAAAGAGAAAGACAAATATCATATGCTAACACATATATATGGAATTTAAGAAAAAACAATGTCATGAAGAACCTAGGGGTAAGACAGGAATAAAGACACAGACCTACTAGAGAATGTACTTGAGGATATGGGGAGGGGGAAGGGTAAGCTGTGACAAAGCGAGAGAGTGGCATGTACACATACACACTACCAAACGTAAAATAGATACCTAGTGGGAAGCAGCCACATAGCACAGGGAGATCAGCTGGGTGCTTTGTGACCACCTAGAGGGGTGGGATAGGGAGGGTGGGAGAGAGGGAGATGCAAGAGGGAAGAGATATGGGAACATATGTATATGTATAACTGATTCACTTTGTTACAAAGCAGAAACTAACACACCATTGTAAAGCAATTATACTCCAATAAAGATGTAAAAAAAATAATAATAAGGAAATCCTCTTGTATGCTACAACTTGGATGAAGATGGAGGACACTGTGCTAAGTGAAATAAGTCAATCACAAAGAGACCAACGATTCCATGATTCCACTTATATGAGGTACCTAAATTAGTCAAACTCTTAGAAACAAAAATTAGAATGGTGGCTTCCAGGGAAAAGGAGCAGAAAAAGTGGAGTTGTTGTACAATGGGCATAGAGTTTCAGTTCTGCAAGATAAAAAAGTTCTAGAGATCTGCTGTACAATATTGTGATTACAGTTAACACTGTTGAACTGGATATTTAAAAATGGTTAAGATGGTAAATTTTATGTTATGTGTTTATTTTACCACAATGTTTAAAATAAACCCAAACTAAGAACCCTGATTAATACAATTTTTTAAAGTTAAAAACAAACAAACTATCCTGTTGGAGACCCCTAGAACTTAAAGAATGTTCTTAACTAACTAGGGATAGATGAGCTCTCTTAGAGTGGGATACTTCTCCTTGGACATCCTGTAAACTTCAGTGCCTTTGTGTGGAAGAGGAGTCTTTCCTATAAGCTCGCTTAGTTTTCCCTCTGTAGGTTAGTGTCTCCCAGGCACCCGTCTTTTTAGAACCTGGTTGAGCTGCCTGAAGGAATCAGAACAGCACCCCCAACTCTTCAGTATCAGAAGCCTCAATCTCAGAGATCTAGTTGCCTTCTGGGGCTGGTCTTAGATCAATTTTAAGCACTTTTCTTTGTTTCTTCTGTTGGTTACTTCCAGGTTTCCAGTAATGAAAATAATGCTTTCATTACTATTTCTCGTTTATTTAATTTCTGATTATCTCTCAACTCCCTATCTTAAAAGATAAGATTTAGGCTACTTAAAATCCTCCCCCATACATACATCAGAATTATACACTTTATCCCTTAACTTAATTATTTTTTGCTCCATTAGTCATATCCCTTACAGAATCATAGCATTTTCCATACGAAATTATTTTAGCCATTTTCTTATACAAGCCTTTCATTCAGTATACTGAGACTCAGAGTGATTCAAATTAATTGAGAATTACAATAGGGAAGAAGTTTGAAACTTAGAGTTTGTGTCAAGCCCTGTGTAATTGTAAAGAGGGAGTTGTGAAGAGTGAATCTTACTTCTTTCATCACTTGGGTAAGAAGACTTCAGTACATAGATATGCATGAGTTTTCTTCTTTCCATACCCTCTGTTAACCTCATAGTCTAGTCCATTAATATCTTTTACTGAGAAAACTACACAGAGTTGCTAGTGTTAATTACCCCAAAACACAAATCCGATTATATCATTTTCTTACTTAAATGTTTCAGCAAAACTTAGCATGGCTTACAAGCTATTGCATTTTTCATTTTATAGAGGAGAAAACTAAGAACAGACTCTAATAACTTTCCTAAAAAGAAATGACTAATAAAAGGCCAGAACCAGATTCAAACTTAGCTTTGTCAGTATTGACATGCTGAGGGCTAGTGAAATGATCTGAGACAGCTGAAAGAAAAAAACTTTCAAATTTTTATCTGGTACCTGCCACACGACAGGCACTTTGTTAATTTCTGATGCTACAAAAATAAGTAAAATATTAGTCCCAGTGCAATGTAAGGAAGGAGTAAAGGAAAGTATTAGCCTTTATGTCATTTAATTTTCTTTCCTGTTAATCAAGGAGACTATACCATAAGTAATTTATTAAGTTTCCTATGATATGACTGTAGACTCTAGCCCAGCTCCATACAGTGTAGCTGTGGAGATTAAAAGTGATAATTCATGCAAAATTATTAGTCCAGTCCTGGTAAATAATACGTTTTCAGTCCATAGCAGCTATCGTTAAATGACTTTTTACTTATCTGTCTTCCTCCTGAACAGCAGGGTTCAGAAAGAGACTGTATCTTTAATAACAGAATTTTTAGTGTCTGAAAATGCATAGACTATATATAGTACCAATTCAATAAATATTACTTGGACAAATGGCATGAATTATGGCACATAATTCTTTGCATGTACAGAAACAAAGACTCCCGAGAGGGTAAAACTGTTTCGAGTAGCTTAGTACGGATGGAGGCAGTGGAAGAAGCATGGGCTATAAAGGTAGACAGATACACCCTGAACAGCTTTATAAGCCACATAAAGAAGAATGAGCTTCATTCTGAACAGGGGAACATGTAAAGCATTCTATGCTTAAACAGCACAATCCAATTTCAAAATTTTACGCACAAACACTCTGACTGCTAAATGAAGGCATTATTGGAGAGGAGGCTGATGGGAAGCATGGAGAACAGTTAAGAGGACACTGATATAATTCAGGTAAGAATGCAAGGAAAGCCTTATGCAAGGCAGTGGCAATACAGGCATCCTTGTGAACTACTTGAAGGAAAAAATTCACAGAACTCTTTTGTGAATTAATGGGGTGCTAAAAATTAGGAACAAGTCTATATAGTAATTCTTGAATACCAGTGTTTACACTTGCAAAATCAAAATCACTCTGAGGAGCTTTTTAAGAAGGCAGTTTCCTGGGCTCATCCACAGAGACTTAATTCAGTATATCAAAGGTAGACCTAAGTTACAGCTTTTATGCATTGTTTAAACTTGAATTGCACAATGTTCTAGGTTTTATTTTATTGCCGTAATACATGAATGGCAAAATTATCAATTTCATGCAGCCAATGGCTAGCTCTGTTCTAGGTGAAGTGGTGCATACAAGAGAAATGAAGACAATTCTTAATTCAAGTACTTTGCAATTTGATTGAGAGGACAAAGAGAACATACATTATACAACTAGAGAACTAACTGCTAAACCACAAACCACTGGTGATGGATGGTATAAATGTTTTAGAGACACGAGATCATCATGGGAATTGGAGCAGATGTAAATTGAATGGACCCATAACAGGGAGAGTATTAGAAAATTAAAGGAGGAAACATGACAGCCCAACTACAACATGACCAGCACAAATTGAGCCACTCGTGGAGAAGAATGAGAAGAAAGCCATGAATGGAGTGAGGGGAGAATCAGAGAGTAAATGGAAATCAGTACGATTTGATAGGCTGGGTAAGATAATGGAAAACTTCAAGGAAATAATATTCTAGGAAAACAGAATGGAAGAATGGAGAAACTGGGAGGAGGCAGACTAGCCTGGGGTGGGGGTGGGTATGTTTCAATAATTTCAAGCATGAGGTGATGAAAGCTTAGGTCTAAGTTAAATATATAAATTGAAAGGAAAGTGTGATCATTAATTTTATGTGTTAACTTGGCAAACCTGTGGTACGCAATTGTTTGGTCAAACAGCAGTCTAGATGTTGCTGTTAAGGAATTTTTAGATATGATTAACATTTAAAACATTAACATTGGGCTTCCCTGGTGGCGCAGTGGTTGAGAGTCTGCCTGCCGATGCAGGGCACACGGGTTCGTGCCCCGGTTCGGGAAGATCCCACATGCCACGGAGCTGCTGGGCCTGTGCGTCTGGAGCCTGTGCTCCGCATCCGGAGAGGCCACAACAGTGAGAGGACCGCATACCGCAAAAACAAACAAACAAACAAAAAAAACATTAACATTGAAAGGCTTTGAGTAAAGCAGATTACCCTCCAGAATGTGGATAAACCTCATTCAAACAGTTGAAGGCCTTAGAGCAAAGACTGAGCTTTCTCAAAGAAGAAGGAATTCTCCCCAAGAATGCAACATAGAAACCCTGCCTCAGTCTCAAGCCTGGTGCCCTGTGAAATTCAGACTCAAGACTGTAACATCAACTCTGACTTGAATTTCCAGCCTGCTGGTCTGCCCTACAGACTTTGGAGTTGCCAGTTCCCACCATCGCATGAGCCAATTTCTTAAAACTCTCTTTCTCTATGTATATATTCTATTAATTCTGTTTCTCTAGAGAACCCTACTAAACAGAAAGAATGAATACCAGAGATATTATGAAGGGAAAAAAACTGAGAATAAAAAGAACATTAAAAAAAAAATCAAAGGTAACTTCAAAGTTTCTAGAAGACTGATAACAGCTGCAGCTTCAGGAGCTGGCTACAATCTATTGCCTTCATGTGCTTCCCTCAAAGGAGTTTTGCTCCCCTGAGTGTTTAATGATGCTGGTAGATGTGCTGTATTATATCACTGTGCTGTCAGCAATCCCATTGACCTTTTAATAATCTGGTTTCTTTTATTGTCAGTACTACACAATTTGGAATTTTCTTCTAAATTTTTGATGTTTTCTAATTTTAGCATGTTTCAAATAACCCACTCAACTTAAATATAAGCTTAATTGCCTTGGAATTTAAATTTTGAGTTCCCCTTTATAAATATTTAAAGGAACTAGCAGAAGCTATTCCCCCTGGATTACGGAACAGGGAAGTAGACCCAGAAGGCAATATAATACCTCTGCTTTGATGTCAATGAGAGGGTGAACACAAATGTAATGCTGGAGTAACCAATTATTCTTACTTGAAATTATGATTCAGTTCTTGTATAATATCACTCTGCCTCAGATCCATCAAGTATATTTTTCAATTCTCTCCTGTTCATACCAACCTCTAATGAATGTTTCCTATAATGGAAAGCCAAGGGGGAAAAAAATCTCAAAAGCCTTGTGTGGTGCTGTAATTTTCCTTACATATGGCACTATATGCCAATAAAGTACTGTGTTGAGTGCTTGTTTAATCTAATTCACCACTCCTGCCAATTTCAGCGCATTTCAGCTAAACATCTAGTCTCATTATGCACCTTATAATTCCCAATTTGCTTAGAGAATTCAACAAAAGTTTTTGAATTAATCAACTATAATTTTTAATAATACCGTCAACAAAATTATATCTTAGTCACCTGCAATAGATGTAATAACTGTGGTTCTTTTCAGCTTAGGAGATGAGTGCAGCAGAGTACTCTATTTGTTAATCTACATGCAAACACATATTTTATAAACTGCTTGCTGTATAAGCACATGTAGCAGACATCACTTCCGTTGAAAACCAATCCACCCCTTTTTTGGAAACCCCAGTTTTACTTAGGTATCTAGTCTCAGCTATTTGCTTCAGGGAAGGCTGGTAAGTCTAAAACACTTCTGCCCAAAAGAACATTCTGTAATGATGAAAGTATTCTATATCCATGCTGTCCAATATGGTATAGCCTCATGTCACATGTGACTATCGAGCATTTGAAATGTGGCTAATGCAACTGAAGAACTAAACAGCCACATGTGGAGGGTGGTTATCATATTGGACAGCATAAGAAAGCAATGATGATGGTATTCTTTTAATAATCTTGCAAGTGCTGGGTTTAAATACACATGGTTATAAGACAATGCTGACCAATAATGTGAAATGGAAAGTCTGAAGGGGAATTTATGAGAATATTTTAGCATATATACTAGAAATACAAGTCAACTAATACTAAGTGAGCAAGAATGTGGATCACCTAGAATTCTCATGTAAAATTTTCATAGGAGACTAAATAAATACAACAACTTTGGAGGAAATAAGTTTTATCTTCTAAAAGCTGTACTTCTTTATACCTAATGATCAAGCAATACTTTAGAGAAATGTTTGTGCATATTCATGAGAAACAAAAAAAGAATAATCAAAGCATCACTGTTTGAAATTGCAAAAATTAGAAACAGCCATATCAATCAAGAGAGAACTAAAGAAAGGCATCGAAGAATACTACATATCAGTGAAAATGAGTAAAGGACAACCGAATATGCCAACAGAGATAAAATTTAGAATCATAATTTTTTACCTGAGAAAAAAGATAGTTACAGATGACAATATAAATCATGACAGCATTTTTATAAAGTAAAAATAAAACAAAATTAAAAGGTATACATTTTATGGATGCATACATATATGGCAAAACTAAAGAAAATCAAGGAAATCTTTTATTTAATTGAAGATACCTGAGGAGTTAGGGGTGAATAGGGCTAGAATCTGGGTGAAGTAAACATACAGGTTCTGCAGGGCTGTAAATATTCTAAGTTGTTACTGTGCTTCATAAATTCCATGTATATTACATACATTGTTTTGAATGTATGAAATCTTTCTTGCTTAAAAGAAAAAAGGAGACAAACAAGAGACATATATTTTACTGCATCAAAAATCAACAAGGGAAAACATCCAGAATCAAGATGATACAATACATTGCCTAAAATTTCTAGGTTTTAGTAAAAACTTTATGAGAGAAGCAAATAAATGGGAAAGTGTGACCAATACTAAGGGGAGAAAGCAGTGAATAGAAATTTACTCCAAGCTGTTCCAGATCGTGGATGGAGCAAAGACATCAAAGCAGCTGTTATAAATTTATTCAAATAAACTATATGAAGAATGAAAGGAAACTATGATGACAATAACTCATCTCATTACGTTAAAGTAATCTCAAAAAAAGAAATACAAACTATTAAAAGTTGAAAATTACAATAACTGAGCTCAACAGTATATTTGAACTGAAAAATGAATCATCGAGCTTGAAGACAGATCATAAAAATTATCAATTAGAAGAACACAAAGAGAAAGATTGAAAAACAAAAAGAACTCAGTCTCAGTTACTTATGGGACAATATCAGGTGTATCACCATATATATAATGGAAGTTTCAGAGTAGACGAGATAGAGAAAATGGCATACACAAAAAAAATTAAAGAAATATGGCCAAAAACCTCCTAAATGTTATGAAAAAACATTACATCTTGAACATTTAGATCCAAGGAAGTCAGTGACATTCAAGTAGGAGGAACACCAAGAGATTCACTCCTAAACACATCATAGTCAAATTTTTGAAAGTCAAAAACAAAGAGAAAATCTTGAAAACAAAGAGAAAAGCAAATGAAAACTGACTTCTTATCAGAAATAACAGAAGCAGTGGAATCATATATTCAAAGTGCTGAGAGGACACACTTCTGGAATATAGTTTGTAGTTTCTCAAAAAGCTAAGCATAAAGGTATCATATGACCCAGCATTCCACTCCCAGGTATATACCCAAGAAAAATGAAAGCATATGTCCACACAAAAACTTTTGTATGAATATTCATGGCAGCATTATTCATACTATTCAAAAGTCAGAAACAACCAAATTTCCATCAGCTGATAAACATGTGTTATACTCAAACAATTGAATATTATTGAGCTATGAGAAAGAAATGAAATTCTTATATATGCCACAAGATGAATAAAACCTGAAAACATTATGGTAAGTGAAAGAACCCAGTCACAAAAGGCCATATGTTGTACTTTTACATTTACTGAAATATCCAGAATAGGAAAACCTATAGAAAAAGAAAGCTCAGTGGTTTCTAGGTTCTAAATAGAACCTAACAGAAGCTGGGTAACTTATGAAAACAAGTTCAAAGACTTTTTTTGGTATGATAGAATGTTATAAAATTGGATTCTGATGATGAATGCACAACTCTATAAATTTACTAAATGTCACTGAATTGTATACTTATACAATGGGCAATTTACAGTTTGCAAATTATACTCCAATAAAGCTGTTAAAACACATATGCAAAAATATTCAACCAAATTCAGCATTTCTTCCATTTCAGTTTTAACTGTAACTTGTCAATTCAAAAGTTATCTAAGTTTAAGCAAACTGCTAAGGGAGTTCAATCATAAATAAATAAGTTGCCTGAAAAACCTAAAGTTAATTAACTAATTATTCATTTTTAACTCAGGTTTTGTATTGACAAAAATACTCTTTGAAAGCACTGAAATTAAACTGTGATTAAAAATGTTCCAAACAACAAAAGCCCAGGACCAGATGGCTTCACAGGCGAATTCTATTAAACATTTAGAGAAGACCTAACACCTATCCTTCTCAAACTCTTCCAAAATATAGCAGAGAGAGGATCACTCCCAAACTCATTCTACGAGGCCACCATCACCCTGATATCAAAACCAGACAAAGATGTCACAAAGAAAGAAAATTACAGGCCAATACCACTGATGAACATAGACGCAAAAATGCTCAACAAAATACTAGCAAACAGAATCCAACAGCACAGTAAAAGGATCATACACCATGATCAAGTGGGGTTTATCCCAGGAATGCAAGGATTCTGCAATATACGCAAATCAATCAATGTGATACACCATATTAACAAATTGAAGGAGAAAAACCATATGATCATCTCAAGACATGCAGAGAAAGCTTTCGACAAAATTGAACACCAATTTATGATAAAAACCCTCCAGAAAGTAGGCATAGGGGGAACTTGCCTCAACATAATAAACGCCATATATGACAAACGTACAGTCAACATAGTCCTCAATGGTGAAAAACTGAAAGCATTTCCACTAATATCAGGAAAAAGACAAGGCTGCCCACTATCATCAGTATTATTCAACACAGTTTTGGAAGTTTTAGCCACAGCAATCAGAGAAGAAAACAAATAAAAGGAATCCAAATCAGAAAAGAAGAAGTAAAGCTGTCACTGTTTGCAGATGACATGACACTATACATAGAGAATCCTAAAGATGCTACCAGAAAACTACTAGAGCTAGTCAATGAATTTGGTAAAGTAGCAGGATGCAAAATTAATGCACAGAAATCTCTAGCATTCCTATACACTAATGATGAAAAATCTGAAAGAGAAATTAAGAAAACACTCCCATTTACCACTGCCACAAAAAGAAAAAAGTATCTACGAATAAACCTACCTAAGGAGACAAAAGACCTGTATGCAGAAAATTATAAGACACTGATGAAAGAAATTAAAGATGATACAAATAGATGGAGAGATATACCATGTGCTTGGATTGGAAAAATCAACATTGTGAAAATGACTCTACTACCCAAAGCAATCTACAGATTCAATGCAATCCCTATCACACTACTACTGGCATTTTTCACAGAACTAGAACAAAAAATTTCACAATTTGTATGGAAACACAAAAGACCCCGAATAGCCAAAGCAATCTTGAGAAAGAAAAACGGAGCTGGAGGAATCAGGCTCCCAGATTTCAGACTATATTACAAAGCTACAGTAATCAAGGCAGTATGGTACTGGCACAAAAACAGAAATATAGATCAATGGAACAGGATAGAAAGCCCAGAGGTAAACCCATGAACATATGGTCACCTTATCTTTGAAAAGGGAGGCAAGAATATACAGTGGAGAAAAGACAGCCTCTTCAATAAGTGGTGCTGGGAAAACTGGACAGGTACAAATAAAAGTATGAAATTAGAACAGTCCCTAACACCATACACAAAAATAAACTCAAAATGGATTAAAGACCTAAATATAAGGCCAGACACTATAAAACTCTTAGAGGAAAACATAGGCAGAACACTCTATGACATAAATCACAGCAAGATCCTTTTTGACCCATCTCCTAGAGAAATGGAAATAAAAACAAAAATAAACAAATGGGACCTAATGAAACTTAAAAGCTTTTGCACAGCAAAGGAAACCATAAACAAGACGAAAAGACAACCCTCAGAATGGAAGAAAATATTTGCAAATGAAGCAACTGACAAAGGATTCATCTCCAAAATTTACAAGCAGCTCATTCAGCTCAATAACAAAAGAAAAACAACCCAATCCAAAACTGCGCAGAAGACCTAAATAGACATTTCTCCAAAGAAGACATACAGACTGCCAACAAACACATGAAAGGATGCTCAACCTCATTAATCATTAGAGAAATGCAAATCAAAACTACAATGAGATATCATCTCACACTGGTCAGAATGGCCATCATCAAAAAATCTACAAACAATAAATGCTGGAGAGGGTGTGGAGAAAAGGGAACCCTCTTGCACTGTTGGTGGGAATGTAAATTGATACAGCCGCTATGGAGAACAGTATGGAGGTTCCGTTAAAAAACCAAAAATAGAACTACCATACGACCCAGCAACCCCACTACTGGTCTTATACGCTGAGAAAACCATAATTCAAAAAGAGTCATGTACCAAAATGTTCACTGCAGCTCTATTTACAATAGCCAGGACATGGAAGCAACCTAAGTGTCCATCAACAGGTGAATGGATAAAGATGATGTGGCACATATATACAATGGAATATTACTCAGCCATAAAAAGAAACGAAATTGAGTTATTTGTAGTGAAATGGATGGACCTAGTGTCTGTCGTACCGAGTGAAGTAAGTCAGAAAGAGAAAGACAAATACCATATGCTAACACATATATATGGAATCTAAGAAAAAACAATGTCATGAAGAACCTAGGGGTATGATGGGAATAAAGACACAGACCTACTAGAGCATGGACTTGAGGATACGGGGAGGGGGAAGGGTAAGCTGTGACAATGTGAGAGAGTGGCATGGACATATATACACTACCAAACGTAAAACAGATACCTAGTGGGAAGCAGCCACATAGCACAGGGAGATCAGCTCGGTGCTTTATGACCACCTAGAGGGGTGGGATAGGGAGGGTGGGAGGGAGGGATATGCAAGAGGGAAGAGATATGGGAACATATGTATATGTATAACTGATTCACTTTGTTATAAAGCAGAAACTAACACACCATTATAAAGCAATTATACTCCAATAAAGATGTTAAAAAATATATATATATATATATATATATATACACAAACAGCTCATGTAGTTCAGTATCAAAAAAAAAAAATAACCCAATCAAACAATGGGTGGGGGCTTCCCTGGTGGTGCACTGGTTGAGAGTCCGCCTGCCAATGCAGGGGACATGGATTCGTGCCCCGGTCGGAGAAGATCCCACATGCTGTAGAGCGGCTAGGCCCGTGAGCCATGGCCGCTGAGCCTGTGCTTCCAGAGCCTGTGCTCCGCAACGGGACAGGCCACAACAGTGAAAGGCCCCCATACCGCAAAACAAACAAACAAAAAAATCGGCGGAACATCTAAATAGATATTTCTCCAAAGAAGACATACAGATGGCCAAAAGGCACATGAAAAGATGCTCAACGTCACTAATTATTAGAGAAATGCAAATGAAAACTACAATGAGGTATCACCTCACACCGGTCAGAATGGCCATCATCAAAAAAATCTACAAACAATAAATGCTGAAGAAGGTGTAGAGAAAAGGGAACCCACCTACACTGTTGGTGGCAATGTAAATTGGTACAGCCACTATGGAGAAGAGTACAGAGGTTCCTTAAAAAACTAAAAATAGGGGACTTCCCTGGTGGCGCAGTGATTAAGAATCTGCCTGCCAATGCAGGGGACACAGGTTTGAGCCCTGGTTCAGGAGGATCCCACATGCCACTGAGCAGCAAAGCCCGTGCGCCACAACTGCTAAGCCTGCGCTCTAGAGCACATAAGCCACAACTACTGAGCCTATGTACCACAGCTGAAGCCCACGTGCCTAGAGCCTGTGCTCTGCAACAAGGGAAGCTACCACAATGAGAAGCCCATGCACCACAACGAAGAGTAACCCCTGCTCGCCACAACTAGAGAAAGCCCATGTGCAGCAACGAAGACCGAACGCAGCCAAAAAAATAAAAACAAACAAACAAAAAACTAAAAATAGAACTACCATATGCCCCAGCAATCCCAGTCCTGCCCCAGCAATCCCAGTCCTCCAATACTGGAGAAAACCATAATTTGAAAAGATACATGCACCCCAAGGTTCATTGCAGCACTATTCACTATAGCCAGGACGTGGAAGCAACCTAAATGTCCATCAACAGAGGAATGGATAAAGAAGATGTGGTACATATATACAATGGAATATTACTCAGCCATAAAAAAGAACAAAATAATTCCATTTGCAGCAACATGGATGGACCTAGAGATTGTCATACTGAGCGAATAAGTCAGACACAGAAAGACAAATATCATATGATATTGCTTACATGTGGAATCTGAAAGAAAGGGAACAAGTGCACTTATTTACAAAACAGAAGTAGAGTCAAGTAGAAAACAAACTTATGGTTACCACGGGATAAGGGGGGTAGGATAAATTGGGACATCGGGTTTGACATATACACACTAGTATATATAAAATAGATAACTAATAAGAACCTATTAGGGTTCTTATTAGTAGCATAAGAGCATAGGGAGCTCTACTCAATATTCTGTAATGTCCTATATGGGAAAAGAATCTTAAAAAAAAAGAGTGGATATATGTATATGTATAACTGATTCACTTGGCGGTACATCTGAAACTAACACAACATTGTAAATCAACTATACACCAGTAAAAATTTTAAAATAAATAACCCTAAAAAAAACCCAGATGAATGGATAAAGAAGATGTGGCACATATATACAATGAAATACTACTCAGCCATAAAAAGAAACGAAATTGAGTTATTTGTAGTGAGGTGGATAGACCTAGAGTCTGTCATACAAAGGGAAGTAAGTCAGAAAGAGAAAGACAAATACCGTATGCTAACACATATATATGGAATCTAAGAAAAAAAAAAAGGTCATGAAGAACCTAAGGGCAAGATGGGAATAAAGACACAGACCTACTACAGAATGGACTTGAGGATATGGGGAGGGGGAAGGGTAAGCTGTGACAAAGTGAGAGAGTGGCATGGACATATATACACTACCAAATGTAAAATAGATAGCCAGTGGGAAGCAGCCACATAGCACAGGGAGATCAGCTTGGTGCTTTGCGACCACCTAGAGGGGTGGGATAGGGAGGGTGGGAGGGAGGGAGACGCAAGAGGGAAGAGATATGGGAACATATGTATATGTATAACTGATTCACTTTGTTATAAAGCAGAAACTAACACACCATTGTAAAGCAATTATACTCCAATAATGATGTTAAAAAAAAAACTCTTTGAAAGATCCATCATTATTGACAAATTGATTTAATGTGAAATTGCCTAATTATGATTTCTTTCTGCATTGTACATGTACAATTATCCTAGGTATGTATTCAAATTCTATGCAAGAATAACATGAAATCACGTTGTAATTTACAAAATAAAATAGTTAAAAATAGATATTATCTAGCTATCTTTTTGAATGGCTTCAATTAACTCCCTACTTTTATACAGCCTATCTCTGTTATCTGCAGGAAATTTAACCTTAAATGCTTTTCTAAAATGAACTTTCCACATTAATAAATTCTAATTGTTCATTGCTCCAACATCAGATCAGCATTACTGACTTTTAAAGATAATTGTATGTTAATATAATCAGAAGTTTACTACTTAAATACCTTGATCCTATCTAGAATTTGGAACTGGAAAGGGTATATAAGTGTATGCAGTCTGGAACGGCTTACTGGCAAATATTTAACAACTGGATCTTCAGAGAAAAAATTCTGATTTATAGGATTGCCCAATTTTCATAAATAATATCACCAAAGCCAATTTCAAGCTGGTGATGTCAACCAACTTGCAAAATTCCTGCACATTTAATAATTGTCTCTTACAAGCTAGTACAAATAAATTCCAGCATTCCACTTCCAGAATGTCTCTTTTTGCTTTACTAAAATGGGAACTGTCTTGATTTGCACTTATTTTCAGAATCTTTGATTCATGATGCTGTATTATGTTTCCCCAGTAGAAGGGTAAGTTCATTGAGGGCAGGAATTCACACAGAACTCTTTACAGAGAGCATTTTTTTTCCTGACCATTTGCATTCCTGAAGGGTATATTTAAGGATGTAGAGATAGTTGATATGATCGTCAGAACCCTGACTGAATTCACTCTGTTAGAATTCTTGTTCCAGCTCCCAGGTATGATTAGATTCTGAAGCTGGAAGCCTTCTATGAAGAGAGGTCTAAAGACCCTGATACACCTCCAAAGGAAAAGTTGAACCTCTTACCAAGGTCATACAAGAGACTGTTAACAGTGGCACCTCCACTTCTAGCCAATTCTTATACCTATATTTCCCAGAATCACCTTCCTTGAGTGGTTCAAGATTAAAGTTTACCAATGGAAGAAACTGGTGTAAGATTAAAATGTAGAAGGGAAGTGAAAGCCATTAGTCTTAGGAGACTGTGGTGGTCTCTCATGATGACATCAGACAGGGAAGTACAGACTGATGTGGTAGCTTTATAGACCTCCCCACTGCCCACCTCTCTAACACCTACATTACGGTCCCACTTTGGTGACCAAATACTATGACTTCTCAGACTGCCCCCACATATTCCGGCTTTTACACCTGCTCCAGTACTTCAGGATGTAGCAATTAATGATTTGTATCATCGTCCAACACCCCCTTCCAAATCTTCAATTCCACAATTCCTCTCACATTTATGTAAGTCCTAATTCTTAAACCCCTCATTCTTGTAAAACATGTGTTATTGTTGCTAATTATTGCTATTATTACTCTTCCTTGGCTGAATCTACACTGATACTGTCTTTAGTACCAGTAGCAGTCCTAGGAGGACAAAATTTAAAAGATGGGAATCCAGAATTAGTTATCTGCTATGATCAGATTTAAAGGCATCATCATTGGTAATGATAAATGGGACACTGATTGTTCATTAACTGAAGTGGCAAATCAGTTACTTAAATTATAACCTTTAATCACTTTAGAAAAAAGAATATAAAGTTGTGGGATGTGATAGCTATTAACTGTGATGGAGAGCTTAGAGAAAGAAAAGGATGAGCTCATGTTTTTCAGGACTTCTATGTATGCCCAGAAACAGTCCCGTATATTTTGTATCAGCAGATTGAGATTTCTGAAAACCAAACCAAAGTCAAATCCTGCAATTGGTTGAATTATAATACAAGTTAAATTCAAATTCTTGAGTCTCTTATGTTAAAGTTTCGGTATTGATTAGGAATGAGAGGGACCCTTAAAACTGAAATGGAGACGTTTGGATAGATACCAACTTTGTTGAAGACTTTTAGCTCCCAGATTCTACTGAGCCTCCCTTGCTAGTAGAAACAACTTTTCCCTTTCTAAGGATATCCATTTTCCTGGGCGGGGGGAGAAAAAAGCAACTGTAATTACCTATCCTGAGAGAAATGCCTTATAGAGAGTCTACCTATACTATCTGCCATTGCTTCTAAGCCTATAACTAGATTCAAATCCCAGCAGCCCCAGAAGAATAGGTACAAAGTCTGACCTGAAAGGAAATGCGAAATTGCAAAATTTTACCAATTTCTATCAATAAAAACAGAGAGAATTTGTATGGCATTCAGTCAAGGTAGAATGGACATAATATTAAATGAAGCCAACTTTACTGACATGAATACTACTAGTAAAAGATTCTAGATTTAATGTATTGGCTCAAGCAGCTGGGAGTAGATTTTAGAGGTTAGTTTTGCTGGTTGATTAAAACCTGTACTTAATGATGGCTTACATTAAATCAAGTTTATATATCAGAACTTCTTCGCTGTACTGTTGTACTTGGTTGTACTTGGTTGTACTGCAGCAGCTTCCCACAAGCCATCCATTTTATGTTTGGTAGTGTATATATGTCAATGCTACTCTCTCAATCGTTCCAGCTTCCCCTTCCCCACTGTGTCCTCAAGTCCGTTCTCTACATCTGCGTCTTTATTCCTGCCTTGCCACTAGGTTCTTCATGACCTTTTTTTTAGATTCCATATATGTGCATTAACATCCGGTATTTGTTTTTCTCTCTCTGACTTACTTCACTCTGTATGACAGTCTCTAGGTCCATCCACCTCACTACAAATAACTAAATTTTGTTTCTTTTTATGGCTGAGTAATATTCCATTGTATATATGTGCCACATCTTCTTTATCCATTCATCTGTCAATGGGCACTTAGGTTGCTTCCATGACTTGGCTATTGTAAATAGAGTTGCAATGAACATTGGGGTACATGTATCTTTTTGAATTATGGTTTTCTCAGGGTATATGCCCATAGTGGGATTGATGGGTCATATGGTAGTTCTATCTTTAGTGTTTTAAGGAAGCTCCATACTGTTTTCCGTAGTGGCTGTATCAATTTACATTCCCACCAACAGTGCAAGAGGATCCCTTTTCTCCACACCCTCTCCAGCACTTATTGTTTGTAGAGTTTTTGATGATGGCCATTCTGACCGGTGTGAGGTGACACCTCATTGTGGTTTTGATTTGCATTTCTCTAATGATTAGTGATGTTGAGCATCCTTTCATGTGTTTGTTGGCAATCTGTATGTCTTCTTAGGAGAAATGTCTATTTAGGTCTTCTGCCCATTTTTGGACTGGATTGTTTTTTTGATATTGAGCTGCATGAGCTGCTTGTATATTTTGGAGATTAATCCTTTGCCAGTTGCTTCATTTGCAAATATTTTCTCCCATTCTGAGGGTTCTCTTTTCATCTTGTTTATGGCTTCCTCTGCTGTGCAAAACCTTTAAGTTTCATTAGGACCCATTTGTTTATTTTTTATTTTATTTCCATTACTCTAGGAGGTGGGTCAAAAAAGATCTTGCTGTGATTTATGTCAAAGAGTACTCTGCCTATGTTTTCCTCGAAGAGTTTTATAGTGTCCGGTTTTACATTTAGGCCTTTATTCCATTTTGAGTTTCTTTTTTTGTATGGTGTTAGGAAGCGTTCTAATTTCATTCTTTTACATGTAGCTGTCCACTTTTCCCAGCTCCACTTATTGAAGAGGCTGTCTTTTCTCCATTGTATATTATTGCCTCTTTTGTCAAAGATAAGGTGACCATATGTGCATGGGTTTATCTCTGGGCTTTCTATCCTGTTCCACTGATCTGTATTTCTGTTTTTGTGCCAGTACCATACTGTCTTGATTACTGTAGCTTTGTAGTATAGTCTGAAGTCAGGGAGCCTGATTCCTCCAGTTCCGTTTTTCTTTGTCAAGATTGCTCTGACTATTCGTGGTCTTTTGTGTTTCCATACAAATTATAAAATTTTTTGTTCTAGTTCTGTGGAAAACGTCAGTGGTAATTTTACAGGAATTGCATTGAATCTGTAGATTGCTTTGGGTAGTAGAGTCATTTTCACAATGTTGATTCTTCCAATCCAAGAATATTCATTTCATTTAAAATGTCTAATTTGTGGGCATGTAAATTGTTCAGAATAGTCTCTTATGGTCCTCTGTATTTCTGAGGTTTCAGTTGCAACACCTCTTTCATTTATAATTTTATTAATTTGAGTCATATCTCTTTTTTAATCTAGCAAAGGTTTCTCAATATTGTTTATCTTTAAACAAATCTTAGTCTCATTGACCTTTTCTATTGTTTTCTAGTCTCTATTTCATTATTTTTGTTCTAATCTTTGTTATTTCCTTCCTTCTGCTAACTTTGGGTTTAGTTGGTTCTTCCTTTTCTAGTTCCCTGAGGTGTAAGGATGGCTTGTTTGAGATCTTTATTTTTCCTTAATGTAGGTATTCATTGCTATAAAGTTCCCTCTTGGAAGTGCTTTTGCTGATTCTCATCAGTTTTGGAATGTTGTATTTCCATTTTCATTTGTCTCATGATATTTTTTAAATTTTTTTATCTCTTTGATCCATTTGTTGTTCAAAAGTGTGGTGTTTAATTTCGACATATTTGTGAATTTTCCAACTTATTGTTACTTATTTCTAATTTTATACTGTTGTGGTCAGAAAAGTTAAACAATATAATTTCAATCTTTCTGAATTTGTTAAGACCTGTTTTGTGACCCAACACATGATCTACCTTGGAGAATGTTCTGTGTGGACTTAATAAGAATGTGTATCCTTCTGCTGTTGGAGGGAATGTTCTATATATGTCTGTTAGGTCAATTTGGTCTAAAATGATTCAAGTCCAGCGTTTCCTGGTTGATTTTCTCTCTGGATGATCTATCTATTGTTGAAAATGTGGTACTGAAACCCCCTACTATTGTTGCATTGCTGTGTATTTTTGCCTTCAGATTGTTTAGTAATTCTTTAATATTTTTAGGTGTTCCAGTATTTGTTGTGTATATGTTTACAATTGTTACATCCTCTCAGTGAACTGACACCTACATTATCATATAATGACTTGATCTCGTTTCAGTTTTTGATTGAAAATTTATTTTGTCTAAGTATGGCTACCCCTGCTCTCTTTTGGTTTCCACTTGCATGGAATATCTTTATTCATCCTGATACTTTCAGCTGAGGTTGCTGTTGAAGCTCTCTATTGCATTTTTATTTCATTTGTTGTATTCTTCAGCTCCAGAATATCTGTTTGATTCTTTTAAATAATTTCTATCTATTTGTAGAATTCTTTCCCAAGTAACTCAGAGATCTCTATTTCTTTGATGTCAGTTACTGGAAAATTACTTGGTAGTACCATGTTTCCTTGCCTTTTCATGTTTTTCATGGCTTTGCATTTATGTCTGCACATTTGAGGGCACAGTCACCTCTTCCTGGGAAGGCACAGCGGTGTAGTCTCTGTGTATCTCCATCAGCTGAGGTCACTTGGCACAGACTACAGGGGTCTTCTGTGGTCAAGAATGTGTTGGGCTGTGGATGGCAGTACTGGCTAGCACTATTGGGATCCTCAAAGGTGCTGCTGGGATCTTCCTGTTCTCCTTTTTCTGCCCATGGGAGGAAGTTCTAGCCAAGGAGATTCCTCTTGGCACCTGATCTGGTGTGCTGTCACTTGGACTAGTAGCAAAGCCAGGGGCCTGGGGTCAGGTGCACATAAAATTAACACAGCACCTTGGTCCTGGAGTCCAGGTGTACTTGCTGCAGCAGTGGCACTGGTGTCGAAGGTATAAGCACGTGCAGATCATCAACAGAACCAGGGTCTGAGTCTCTGCGGGTCAGAGATTCCAGCTGGGGTGGATACAACTGCAGCATGGGCCCTGGAATGACAAGATGCACCAGTGACTTGGACCTAGGGGGGCAGGTGGCAGTGTGGGGATGGTGGGTCAAAGTCCCAACTCTGACTCTAAGTGGCAGTCACATGACAGAAGCATCATGTCCACAGTGGTGGCCTATTAAAGCCACATGTCAGGAACCAGGAAGTAGAGCTCAGAGTAGCAGCAGTATGTCTGGGTAATGACAGGTCAGAGCCATGACCTGGGACTCAGGGGCAGAGGTCAGGGTAGTGGCAGTTCTGGTTTCATAGATGATATGGTATTGTGGTTACCCAATCCCAGAGAGCAAGGCACAGCAGCCACTGGGACCCCTGGGAGCAGATTTGCCCACATTGATAGCTCCAGACCCAGGGAGAGGAAGCAGTGAGGAGACCCTGGGTAGTTCCATCAGCTGGAATCAGGTTGGTGTAGACTGTGGGAGACCTCAGCAGCAGACTGTAAACTGTCTCAGTGGTGAGGCTTCCTTGGGTTCTTGTGCTCTCTTTTTCTTCATGGGGTGAACATCCTCTGAGGAGATCCCTCCTGGCACCAAGTTGCTCTGGATTGTGGGGTGGGGGTGATACAGATAAAATGCTTCCTGTACTTTTTATGTACTTTTATGTACTTGTTATGGAGCCTCAGTTTTTGAGCTCTGGATTTTTGCTGCTTCTTCGTTGTAGTCCAGAGCTCTCTCTGAGCTATTAACATTGGTGTGTAGTTGTTTATGTATTGTTTTTGTGGGGGAGACGAATGTTGGGACTTCCTAGCCCTCCATCTTGCTGACCTCTTAACAGCATTTTAAATCTTTTCTGTGACTTGTACAGTCATCATTTTTATACATTTTCAATTATTTTATTAACTTTTTATTGATTTTTAAGAACTCTAAGTCTTGAAGATATTAACAATTTTATTTGTTGCAAGTAATTTTTTCCGATGTCACTGAATATTAGCTATTGGTAATATTGCTCAAACCTTTCTTTTTTCCTTTGATGCAAATGGCTGGCAGTATAGAATAACTACTTACCTTGAGATTAATCACTTACCTGAATCCTGGCATAGTTTTCACCATTTACATGCTGAGTAGGACAGTAAGCAAGCAAATTAACTTCTCTAATTTTCTTTCCTCATTTGTAAAATTAAATGTTTAATAGAGAACGCTAAGATACCTTCCAACTCTAAAATCCTAAGGCCTTTTATGAAATGTAGTGCATAACTGCCATGCGTTGAATTTCCTAGGCACTTTGGAATGCCCTCCCCATAACCTTCAAATAATTAATAATGAATTTTCTTCCCTCTATAAGAAGCTCTGATATGTTAATTGTATTCTAATAACCATAATTGCATTATACAACTCTCTGCACTTCTCTGAAGCACTTTAAAGCACCACAGCTTTTCAAAGCTGTAAGAATCTTAAAAATCATATCCCCTAACTATCTCAATTCACAAACAAGAGAATGTTGGCTCAAAAAGATTAAGCAGATTGCCTAAGGCTTCCCAGCTGTGATATCAGATTAGAACCTGCATTTTATGATTCTGAACCCAGTGTTGTTTTCACTATTTTTCATTGCCTCTGCTTTGGAGCTTTACCATTCTTTTGATTATTATAGTTGCCTTTAATATTTTAATCTTCATATCATTATATACAAAAATATTATTAAAAAATATTTCATGGCTATTTCTACATAAGGGTTTCTAAAGTACTGGGCAGTTTTACGACCTGACACATATCTTTAAGGAGCTTATATTTTGAAAGAAACTTTCAAAACTTTCCATTCTTTGCTTACTTATTGACTTTTAAGCCTACTTTTCATGATTCTGACTTCATTTTTTGGGAAACCCCAAGTCAATCTTGTTCTTTCTGTTTAGACAGATATCCAGACATCTGAGCATATAATACATGAATCTGAGAGCTCTAGCATAATTGTGGCTAGCTCTAGATGTGGACGTTCACAGTTATCCAAAGGGCTCTTATACTGCCATACCTGGTCCTATTTACGCTCTATTCACTTAAGCAGCTTATCAGAGTGAAACCAGAAAGGGAAAAAAAATATGACCCAAGCACAAAGAGTTCAAGGGGCCAATTGTGATAGGATTGTTTACCATGAGTCAGAGTACTTTGCTGGGAGTTAGAGACATGGAGATGATAGACATACATCTTGTTCACAAAGAGATCAATTTGGTGGAAAGAATACACAAAATATAGCTAAGTAATAATGTGATTATTCTATGATAGAAGAATAATAACAACATGCGCTTATCTGTTAATAAGTTTGGATAAGTCACATAAATCAGATGAATATTAAATTGCAAATACTATTAAAGCATTAGAAAGCAGAAGCATGCATACAGTCAGGTGTAGTTAATCTACTGAGGGCTTCTGAGGTGAGTGATTCCAAATGAAGTAAGGCTTTTGAAAAAGGAAATAGACAAGAATTGGTGGAGAAGACTAAATAAGGAGGACAGTGTGTTCAAGATAGACAACTCAGTTTGACTGGAGTCCATTTTGGCAAGTAACCATAA
The DNA here is from genome assembly GCF_949987515.2 of Delphinus delphis. Classification (NCBI taxonomy): domain Eukaryota; kingdom Metazoa; phylum Chordata; class Mammalia; order Artiodactyla; family Delphinidae; genus Delphinus; species Delphinus delphis. Next base: position 141,766,022 of record NC_082683.1, on the reverse strand, counting down.
AAGTTAAGGAGACAGTGGGGATCTAAAATCATGGGAAATAAGAGAGGCAACTTCCTTTTTCCCCACGGTTTTATCCCAGGATATGAAAACATCTAACTAGATGAATTCAAATTAGTCCAACATCATTAATAGGAAGTTCAAATATCACTAAAGAGCATCTATTTAATTGGTGTACCCTACAGGTGTTGGAACTGATTCTGTCATCTGTGACTTTCCTTCACTTATTTTGGAATAAAATTTTGCTTTGAGATTTGACGTTTTTTAAAACCTGTGAAGTAAAGCCAAAATGCACAGTTTGCGTTCACTAAATTTATTTAGACAAGAAAACATTTCCTTTGGGAGATCTCTTGATCACAGAAACAATTAACTTGGCATAATAAACAGGACAGCAAACACCCCTCAAATGATTTGAAGTAATAGATATTGTAAAATCACATTTTTGAATCCTCACTATGTAATTTAAAACAACTTTCAAAACTGTTAGCTTTAATCTTCTTCCCAGCACCATGGTGACATGGACTGGTCTGTGACTATGAGGAAATTGCAACGGCTAATTAGGGTGCTTGGAAACTGGAATCATTATTTAAGCTTCAAGAGTCATGATAGAACATTATTTTTTGTTTCAAATATAGTTATTTATAGTTTAAAATAAAAAATTAGAGTTATTGACAACTCTAACACCCTCAGAAATGTATAGCTTGACAAACACATTCAAACATTTAAAGCAATACAGGTATCAGAAAATGTATGTTTAATGTGTATTATTAAAAGGTAGAGGCCAGATTAAAATTGTGAAACTCAAACCAGATTTAAAATGTGTTGGGATTCACCATTTTCACAGATTTATTGACAAATTCATCTGTAAATTTTAACCTTTTCACTTGTGTTGCTGTTATTACTTGTTTACAAGTTACTCCTATAAAATCTGTCAGATTATATCATCTTATATTAGAAGAAAATGGATTTCTACATACCTATGAAGAAAATATATTTCTTAAATGTCCTCAAGATGTAAATGTTGATGGTTATTTCACAGATTGTATGAATTTTGATTTTGTTTTCACAGCTTTTCTTTTTTAATTTATTTATTTTTCATTGGAAGGCGTTTTATTTTAAATACAGCAGTGTGTACAAGTCAATCCCAAACTCCAAATCTATCCCTCCCACACTCCCTTCCCCCTGGTAACCATAAGTTCATTCTCGAAGTCTGTGAGTCTGTTTTGTAAATACGTTCATTTGTATCATTTTTTCTTTTTGATTCTGCATGTAAGTCATATCATATGAGATTTGTCTTTCTCTGTCTGACTTACTTCACTTAGTATGATAATCTCCAGGTCAATCCATGTTGCTGCAAATGACACTATTACATTATTTTTAATGGCTGAGTAATATTCCATTGTATATATGTACCACATCTTCTTTATTCATTCATCCATCAATGGACATTTAGGCTGCCTCCATGTCTTGGCTATAGTAAATAGTGCTGCAATGAATATTGGGGTGCATGTATCCTTTTTTTTTTTTTTTTTTTCTCTGGATATATGCCCCAAAGTGGGATTGCTGGAACATATAGTAGCTCTATTTTTAGTAGCAATTTACATTGCGACCAACAGTGTAAGAGGGTTCCCTTTTCTCCACACCCTCTCCAGCATTTATTGTTTGCAGATTTTTTGATGATGGCCATTTTGACCAGTGTGAGGTAATATCTCACTGTAGTCTTGATTTGCATTTCTGTAATAATTAGCAATGCTGAGCATCTTTTCATGTGCCTCTTGGCCATCTGTAGGTCTTCTTTGGAGAATGTCTCTTTAGGTCTTCTGCCCACTTTTTGATTCGGTTTTTTGTTTTTTTGATACTGAGCTGCATGAGCTGTTTGTAAATTTTGGAGACCAACCCCTTGTCGGTTGCATCGTTTGTGAATATTTTCTCCCATCCTGTGGGCTGTCTTTTTGTTTTGTTTACGGTTTCCTTTGCTGTGCAAAAGCTTTTGAGTTTAATTAGGTTCCATTTGTTTGTTTATTTTTGTTTTTATTTCCATTACTCGGGGAGACAGATCAAAAAAGATCTTGCTGTGATTTATGTCAGAGTGTTTTGCCTATGTCTTCCTCTAAGAGTTTTATAGTATCTGGTCTTACATTTAGGTCTTTAATCCACTTTGAGTTTATTTTTGTGTATGGTGTTAAAGAAGAAAATATCTATTTTTGACATCCTATCCTATAACATTTCACTCATAAAAGTAAAACAATTATGAAACCTTCAACAGAAATATATATTTCTGTGTGTAAGTCAACATAAATGAATATGTATATAAATAAGTAGAAAATAGAATATAACGACATAATTTCATGTACATTGTCAATGAAATAAGTTTGCTATCCAGAAATCCTCAGAAGCTTTTTCACAAATACCCACATATATACATGTTTTTCTCTTTCTCTATTGCCCTTTTCAGAACATTATTCTTCCATCTGGAGGCTTCCTTGAAGTTTAGGTCATTTGTCTAATCTTATCTTCAATCTCTGATTTCTGTGTTATCTATTAGGCTCCTTTTCTCTACCAAGGCTACAATACCAGTCTCAAGACCAGTTTTCTTCTCCATTCCCAAGTCTTGCCTCATTTCCAGTGATTTTAACTTCCTGTTGACTTACCCAATACTCTGGCCTCCCAGTTCACTCATGTTTAAATTTCCAGGGATCTTTCTCTCTACTCTAAACATCCACAGAAACTTCTTGGTCATTAACTGGAACACTCCACTTCTACAGTCTTCATGATAGACCCCTCATTTACTAATCACACTTCTGTGCTTCTTTTCTCTCACTTAAATATTTTCGGTTCTTTGCACAGGGACCTGTGGTCATTTGACCCTTCTGCTTTCTCCTCTTGTCTTCATTTCCTTTCCTATTTAGTTATATTTATTGGTTCATCATTATACTAGTCTCTTGTTGGTATTTCAAATCTTTTTTTAAACTGAACTACAGTTGATTTACAACAATGTGTTAGTTTCTGGTGTACAGCAAAGTGATTCAGTTAAACATATATATACATATTCTTTTCCATTATGGTTTATCACAGGATATCGAATATAGTTCTCTGTGCTATACAGTAGGACCTTGTTGTTTATCTATTTCATATATCGCAGTTTGTATCTGCTAATTCCAAACTCCTAATTTATCCCTCCCCCACCCCCTTTCTGCTTTGGTAACCATAAGTTTGTTTCCTATTTCTGTGAATCTATTTCTGTTTTGTAAATAAGTTCATTTATGTCATATTTTAGATTCCACATATAAGTGACAGCATATGATATTTGTCTTTCTCTGTCTGACTTACTTCACTAAGTATGATAATCTCTAGGTCCATCCATGTTGCTGCAAATGGCATTATTTCATTCTAGTATTTCAAATCTCTTGATGAACTACCTTTCTGTAGAGCAAACTCTGAAGTGTAAATTCATCAAATTATCTGCCTTTTCCACACCTATGTGACTGGATGCTGCTCTTTCCAATTACCTTCAAACTTACTTCAATTCATACCATTCTGTCTGTTACATTAGTACAAATATCTATCGTCCTATCTAAAGTTAATCTTCCTATTCTCTGGACCCTAGGCTTACCTGCCTATTCAGGACAAATCACCATCAGTCATCTCTTTGCATTCCTTGGATTTCCTCACATTTCGATCTCTAGCTCTCTCCCTTTCTGTCAGAAGAAAATGTCTCAACTCCACATTCTTTCTTGGATTTCCAAACTATATGTTTCTTCCCTAACAATTACACTTTTGAAAGAGTTTTTTACACTTTCTGTCTTCACTCCCTTATTTTCAATTCAGCCATTACAATCTGAATTGTCTTTACACTATTCTACAAAATTCAAACTCAACCAGTTCTCCTAGGAGAACCTCTTTATTGCTAAATTCAATGGACACATTTTATTATTTAATATCTCAGAATCTTTTTTTGTTGCTGTTCACTTGTTTGAAACACTTCCCCCCCCACTTACCTTCAGGATGTCACAACTGCATAATTTCCTTTCTATTTCATAAAAGCTTCCTATGAATTCCTTATTTGGGTCTACCTTTGCCTGCTCTTAAGAGCTTACCTCAATCCATCCCTCTTTCACTCTATGACTTTCTTTGAGTGGCTCATCTACACCCATGATTTCTGACAACTTACATGTGATGTTATCCAAAATTCCTGATCTCTCCCCTCAGCTAGAACCACATGTCCAACTTTCCATTGGGTACCTCTACTTGGCAGTTTCATAGATGCTTCAAATTTCAACATGCTATATGTGAACACATCATGTTCTACTAGGATTTTATGTTTCTGGTATCCTCTGTCCTCATAAATAGTACCACTATTAGTTGTACCTATACAAGAAAGATTTTATGCCTCACTGCCTACATCTATCTCATTATCAAACCTAGTTAATTCTACATCCTAAATATTTCTCAAATCCATTCACTGCCTCCGTAACCATTTACACTACCATAATTCAAGTCATATTCTTGACTCTTCTGTATTACTCCATCAGGCTCATATCAGAACTTCTCATTCTAGTCTTGGACCCCTTCAATCCATTTTCCACATAGTAATAAGAGTATATTTCCCAAAATTCAAAACTGATATCACTTATCTGCTTATAACAATTTAACAGCTCCTGATTACCCTTTGGCTAAAATTTCAATTCTCAAATACAGTGTTTAAGAGTCTTCATACTATTTGACTACTGGTTATCCTTACAGGATTATTCAAGTCACTATGCCTTATGATCAATACTTCAGCCAACAATAACTCTTTTTATTTTCTCAAATTCAACAATCTTTCTCTCATCCCCAAGTCATTGTACATGTTATTTTCTCAACCAGGAAAACTCTCCCTCTTGCCTCTTCATCCGACTGTGTGAAAATCATTCTTTAGGTATCAGCTTAATGACACTTTTATAGAAAGCCTTTAAGGATTCTATCAAATGTGGCTTAGATGCTCTTCCTATGGCTTCAGGACACCTCACAAGCACATTTATCATATTTTTCTCACAAATGCATTTATCATAGCCTAATTGTTTGTTTATATATCCAGCATATTCCACTAGTTTTTAAGCTTCTTGAAACTAAAAAGATTGTGAATCTTGTTCACCACTATCCTAACAGCTAGCATAGCTGTTTGTACCCCATAGCTGAGTAAACAGATGAACATATACATAAACTTTAAAAACTCTATTACATTCTAGAATTGCAGAGGCCCATTGGGTGATAGTTGCACCTATGATAGCACCATTGTATTTCCTGTTTAGGTTGTAGTAATCAATGCTATAGAAGAGAAGTCATAAACATAAACGCCAGAAAGGACCAGGTAGGAAGCATACATGAACATAACCAGCTGGATGGGACTACAGTAAGCAAAAGAGTGGATTCTCTGAATAAAGGGAGTAGTCACTTATTAGCCATAGTTGATTGCCATGTGTAAATTAGAACTCAGTGTTGCTAGAGCTTCTGTTTTTTAAAATAATCAAGAAATCAAACTTTTATGTTAAATCCTCATTTTTGTGGTAGTGATTGGAAAATGTGCAGGTCAAATAAGACATGTCTGTAGTATAGATTCAATTCTTGAGACTCAGTTTATGACCACTCTAAAACAGTGTCATAAAAAGAGTGAGGTACTCACCAAACTAAGAAGCTCCTGTACAGCAAAATCCATCAACAAAATGAAATGGCAATTATGGAATAGGAGAAAATACATGCAAAGCATATACCTGATAAGGGGTTAATATCCAAAATATATAAAGAACTCATACAACTCAATAGGAAAAAAACAAACAATCCAATTTAAAAATGGGCAAAAGATTTAACTAGACATTTTTCCAAACGAGACAAATGGTCAACAGGTACATGAAAAAGTACTCAACATCATTAATGGACAGGGAAATGCAAATCAAAACCACAATGAGATATCATCTCACACCTGTTAGAATGGTTATTATCAAAAAGACAGAATAATGAGTGTTGGTAAGGATGTGGAGAAAAGGGAACCCTTGTGCATTGTTGGTGGGAATGTAAATTGATGTAACCACTATGGAAAACAGTATGGAGGTCCTTCAAAAAATTAAAAATAGAACTATCACATGTCCAGCAATTCTACTTCTGTGTATTTATCTGAAGGAAATAAAGTTAATATCTCAAAAAGATATCTGTACCTTCATATTCATTGCAGCCTAATTTACAATAGCCAAGAAATGGAAACAACCTAAGTGTCCACTGATGAATAAATAGATACGGAAAATGATACACACACATATACACTGAAATATTACTCAGCCACAGAAAGAAGAAAATCTTGTTGTTTGCAAAAACATGGATGGATCTTGAGAACATTATGCTAAGTGAAATTAATTCAGACAGAGAATAACAAATACTGTATGATCTCACTTATATCTGGAATCTATAAAACAAAACAAAATTGTTTATAAAAACGTAACTCATAAATAGAGAACAAACTGGTGGTTGCCAGAGGTGGGGGGTTGGGGGTAGGTGAAATGAGTGATGGTGGTAAAATCTACAAACTTCCAGTTATAAATATGTCCTGGTAATGTAATGTACAGTATGATTATTACAGTTAACTGTTGTATGTTTGAAAACTGCTACAAGAGTAGATCTTAAAAGTTCTTATCACAAAAAAAATTATAACTATGTATGGTGATGGATGTTTAAACTTACTGTGGTAATCATGTTGCAATATATACATATATCAAATCATTATGTGGTATGCCTAAAACTAATACAAAGTTATATGTCAATCATATCTCAATTATAAAAAAGAAAGAAGAAAGACACTAAAAATTTACCTTTTCTAGGTTTCTCTTTCATGTAGAGATGGATATCGAAGATGATAAGATGCAAACATGATTCAACATTTTTACTTTGCCTCAACTCTTTCACAATGGAATATGTTTTCATCTATGTGAACAGGTATACTCATTTGAATATTAATATATGACAGGGAAAATAATTATGAAGATACTGCTATGCACATACTGCTTTTGAAAACTTTCTCCTTCTGATTGTCTTTGCCTAGTCTGTTCCCTTCTATTATACGATATTGTTGATTCCTAAGGATTTTACTATCATCCCCCTATTTATAATATTCATCTGTTCCTTTCTAACCTTCTTGCTAGCTCTCTTTGCATAACATAACAGCAAGCAATTAAGAATTTTGGTAGAATTTGTGTGTGAGTGCACAAGGATGTGTACATGCATACATAGGCATGTAAACATGACTGGACAGACAAGCCAGAGAGCCTGTAATAGCAAGTAGAAGTGTTGCTGGAATCTTCTAAAATTGAGAAACACTCCACTATAGCACTATTTTTCTAGAGCACTACTTTTCTTTCACCCCACTACTCAGATGTCATTATACTAGAATACAATTCTGAATGAAAAACTCTGCTCATTTTGGATGTCAGACCTGATCTCATTTTCTCTCTCTGACTTCTTTATAAATTAAGTTCACCTGGGCTTCCAGAATAACATTTGGTCCAGTTATTTCTGCTATGTCTAGACTTGTGCTACTGTAAGGCATAAAGTGATAGGTAATTTAAGCAAAGTATTTTATATCATTTTTAAAGGATCTGCAGAATATTTTTGAAAAGTGGAAAGAAAAGCAACCTCAGAGCCATAGAGAATTGACATAAACTAAGTTTTTACACAGTCGGGCAAAAAATGCTCAGTGCTAAATTTTTGCACTTAATTGGCTCACACAGGGCTGAGAATAGTTCATATTCCCACCAGTCAGAAAGGAAAAACCGAGTAACAGTAAGAAATCATCCAAAAAAAAAAAAAGGCTAGAATAAGTTAAAGTAGTAAATCTGCAAGATGCAGGATCAATATACAAAAATCTATTTTATTTCTATATGCAAACAATGAGTAGCTGGAAATTGAAATTATAGTACCATTTACAATAGCATCAAACTATGAAATTGAAATAAATTTGCCAAAATAAGAAAAAGACCAATACAAAAACTTTACTACTATGATAAATTAAAGAAGAGTGAACTAAAAGGAGAGTTATATTATGTGTATGGATTAGAAATTCAATATTGATAAAAACCAATTCTTCCTAAACTGATCTATAGATTTAATGCCATCTCAATTAAAATCTCTCAGGCATTTTTGTAGAAATTGACAAAGCTGATTGCTTAAAATAAAATAAAAAAACCCCACACCTGTTGACTTTTATTTCAATTGAAACTTGAAGACTTTTAGAAATCATTTTATTTTATTCCTGAGATACGGCATCATTGAGTAGAAAGACCAGAAGATGAAGCCAGAAAATATTCTCTATTGTTGACTAATTATTTGACCTTAGATAGTTCAATTAACCCCTTGGTCTTCAACTTCTTTATCTATTGAACACCAATACTTTATACCTCATACGTATCTGTAGTGACAAAATGAGAACAAACTTTGATCTTGCAAATCAAATATTTTGAACTCAAATTCTTTCAGGTGCTGAGAAAATACCATGAATGAAAAAGGCAGGCAGAATATAAAGTGTAGAGAACTGACATACTATCTAGGTGGGGGAAAAGATGGCAGTTATTGCTCAGCTTTGACCAATCATTGTCATGAAACCATCCGCATAGTGAAAATGATATCCCTCTGTTGCCAGATCATCCAAATTCTCACGAAAAGTAGAAATATGGATTTTTATATAACACACCCCATTCAAAAATGTTGGCAATCAATTAAAATGATTATATGTAGTATGGGCCAACAAAACATGTCTGTAGGCTGTGTTCAGTGAGTGAGAACCAATTTGTTTCTGCTATCATGAACTGTTGTACAAATGTTGGGTATTATTAATGTAATGATAACAGTATTCATAATGAAAGCTGTGCCAAACACATAAGTGGCTCTAAGCAATAGCAGAATATAACTGATAAAACATACGAATATTCACGGGGCGATCAATATCAAATGAGAGATTCATATTTGAGCCTGGAACAATGGATAATATTTTAAAGAAAATTAGACTGATTTCTAATTGCCAGGACATTTCCTGGTTGGACCTACAAGTTGTTGACTCTGATTTTCAATTAGTAAAGCAAATTCTAAAGAAAGCAACTACCATGGGACAGAAGGTGAGGGTGGTCGACCCTTGCTTAAGTAAACTACTCCACCCAAATAATCACATGTACATCCAGGCAGCTAACTTACATTGTCAAGGATTCAGAAAATCACTGACATCACCCAATTTCAACTCTTCTCTTTTTAAGTCCAGTTAGCTCAGTATACAGTATCTCAATCACTGCATGAATATAATTTCTTTTCCATTAATTTTCAGCCCTCTTTCTATGATGGTGTCTAATCAATGGTTGTATGTAAATTTTCTTCTTTCTCTTATGTTATAATCATTCAGTGGGATGATTCCCTACTCATATTCTACCCGCCAGAATTTTTTTGCATAATTCTTTTTTATAAGTGCAATGTAAGTACTGAATATATAAATTTGATCAATCTAGAATCCATCACTAAGTTGACGAAAATTAGTTAAATAAGTAAAATCTATTAATCCATTAATTCAGATAACCATTTAATAAGTAAAAAGTGAGACTTTGCTTGTATAAAATAGTTGATTAACCCTTTTCTTCCTACAACTTCCTCATGAAGTAAAAAGAGGAGAGTGAGAGAAAGGAGGGAGAAGCAGAATGAAATTCAAATTTTTTCCAGCTTTCAAAAAATGAAACTGAAAAATATCTCTTTAGTGAGCTGTATTTTACAGCAAGTAACTGGAATAGTTGAGGCTAGAACATAACCAAGCATACAGATTCAAAACGGAAGCTATAATCTCTTGCCGTATTTATCAGACTTATTACTGCATTGAAATGAAAATAGAATCACCAAAAGAAGACCCTTGAACATAGTAAGAAACAACAGCTTTCTACTTCCACCAACTTGCAGGAAAGAGTCCTAGATTAAATCTGAATAACTTCAGGACTGAATTTCAACTCAAGAGCAGTAAGTAATCAGACAGCTACTGTTTTCTTACAAGAAAAAAAACCTGTCAAAAGATCCTTTTTACTGTAGCTGAGTATCATGTGCTAAATCTCACCCATAAAGGAACACAGCACTAGCACTACTTGGGATCTCTCCTAGGAGACTGGATTGTGAATCCAAAAAGTTACAGAGAGAGAGAAAACTAGATTATACTACTTGGAATTTCTACATGTGCCATTTCCCTAAGCCTCCCATCTGTAGATACTCAGTAAGCACCCTTACTCCTTGTTGTGTTTCCCTCTTCCCTTTGAGCACTGGGGATTTATGAAGGCCAAAGTGGGGGGAATATAAACGAAAGAAATAAAGCAGAAGATGCCAAGAAATTTTTCCATCAAAGTTAAAATGAAAACTCTTTGGATATCAGAGGACCAAGAAGCAAGAGCAAGAGACTGGAAAAAAAATAAAAGAGAACTCCAAAGATGCCCTGGTCATTGTACTCCAGTCAGTAAAAGGAAATGTATTGAGTCTTTGTTGATTATAGGATCTAATTCCATGAAAGAAGTGTCTTATCACTCAAATCCTTAAAGATATGTATAAAGCAGTGCAGACACAAAATAAGGAACCATTGTAATTGGTCTAGAAATGTTAAACTTTGGAAAGAATCATTTGAAGTCACATTATCTGGGCTCCTCATTTTTTGGGTGTGAAAACTGAGACTGCCTTGAACTAAAATGAATTACCTAAGGTAACACAGGTAATTAGCAGCTGAGCCAGGACTAAAAGCCTCATCTTCAGATGCCTGGACATATGTTCTGCTCCAGTGCTATTGCAACTGCAATGATTAGTGAGTGTTTAGTAGCTGGGAGAGAATACCAATAAAAATTTTAAAAATCAGATAAAGTAAAAATTAGCTTGAAAAAGAATATCATTACTGATGAATCGATTAACTAATGTTCTTGCTTCTTTAAAAACATTATATTTCAAATTCCAATAAAATCATGTATTTAGAAATACATGTGCCACAATTCTAATTAACGACAGGACCTCTGGAGAAACACATTTTCCTCTGCTTCTCACAATGCAGAAGCTGCCTAGTCATTGTTTATATTTCTGGAGATAAAAAAGGAACCCAGTTGGCTAAAGTTGCCTTCTTTATTCTGCCTCTAGCTTTTCATCATTAACTTTTCCTCACATTGATCAATAACCCTTGAGTAATAAACAAGCAAAAGTGTATCATCTGTAAATGAGTTACTCAAGAAAGTTAAGGTTTTGATTAAATGGTTTTACATATAATACTTCATGAGGACTTGGCTCCAACTAGTCTTTACTGAGGGTGTAATAGATGCCAGGCACTGTGTTAGCTGTTTTTTTATCTATTAGCTCATTTTCCTTTCTGAGCTTCTGAGCACACTCTGCACATATATTTTGGTGGACTATAAACCATAATTATGAGTTCTTCCTCTTAATATACTTTACTGGTCTCTTTCAATTCCTTTCTATCTCAAGTTCCCCAGTATAATGGATCTGTAGTTCCCTTAAGTCTTCATTTTGTTTGGCTAATAGTTTGTTTGAAAAGGTATAAAATGCAGAGAGGAATATATAAACAAATGGTATAAACAGAAAAAGATAGATGTTTGAGACTCAGCCTTATGTTTTACCAGTTATGGGGCCTTGGGAGAACCACTTCACATCTTTAGGGCTTAGTTTTCTTATCTATAAAATTAACCTAACAACTTCTCTTCCTGTATTATAGGCAGACTGTGAAGCACTAATGTGATGATAATGACCCATTATTCAAAGGCAAAATATAAAATTTTCTCACTAAGAAGAAGACATGAATTTAATTAGCATCAAGAGTTTTTTTTAAGTTCAGAAAACTCGATACACGTTTTATATCAGACATCATGATTTGATCAATTTTGGGCCCTTACTGTTGAAATTGAATCTTATCACTAAATTTCACTTCTTTGTCACGAACAATCCTGAAACTTAATTCTGTTGTGCAAAAGAATTTTGCAATGACCTAATTTTTAAAGTAAATACTGTTCAAAATTACCAGGAAAGCATGCTGTCCTACAAAACACTTTATGGGGCAAAGAAGCACACTCAGAGCTGGACCATCACTTTCCACTTTTTTCCATGACCTTAAAAAAATTACACACTTGAAAACTAATAATCACATTCTTCTTGCTCATAGGAGAACGTGTCCAGCTGAATACAAGCTCAGTCATGTTGAACTGGGTTCTTTGAGAACACATTACAACATTCGCATACTTAAATATAAATTCTGTATTTTATATATATAGACTATTTAACCATCATTGACCTGTACTATACCTCAAAAAAACTGTGATAAAACCAGAGGAAAGAATTCAACAGGGAATCTATAAAGATAAATTATTTTTCCTAGTTGCAATGATTTCTTCTCATAGACTAAGTCATAGCCTTTAGCTTTTCCTTATATGAAATATTCACTTCTACTCTATATTAATTAGGGTAGCCTATCTGCTATAATAAATAGACCCCAAAATGTGTAATGACTCAAACACAATAGAGGTTTTTAAAAAACTTATGCTCACATAAAAGAACCTGCCTGGCAAATACCTCAGTGGGATTGTCCTTTTTCACACAGCTATTGGGTGAACCAGACTGACAAGCCTCTGCTATCATCAACACATGGTTTTCAAGGCCATGCTGGGATAATCTCCATATCAGCTAGGTGGACAGAGGAAAGAATATGAGTGAACACATATAGAAGGTTTTTACGGACCAAGCCTGGGAGTTGAACCTATCACTTCTACTTACATTTTATTGATTAGAACTCAGTCATATAGCCACATATAACTGCAAGGGAGCCTAGGAAATACATGCTGGCTGTGTTCCCAGGAAGAAGAAAACATGAATTTAGTGAGCATACAGCACACAGTCACATCTCCTGAATACTTAAATGGACATTATCTTGATTTTTGATAAATAAATTAAAGCCATTTTACACTCCAGTGCTGTATGTCATTCAATAAATATTTCTTAAACATCCACTGCATATCTTTTCTATATAAGTAATGATTTTGTGTGTAGATGCGTACTCTAGACTCAATGGAGAAGAATCAAACCCAATAGCCAAATTTATACTTAGAGAACTCAGAGCAACAAAAATTGATGTTTCCACACTGATTTTATGTTTTTTGACCAAAAGTACTTCTCAAAACTCCAGGCTATAAATAATGAGAAAGTTTTCTATGGGGTGTTTATTCTATCAAAACTTGCATGATCTCTTATAATGAAATCTTCATATTCTTGATTATGGGCTCAGCCAGGAAAGTTTGAAGGAGCAAAGTGCTTTCATGTGATGGAGAAGAGCTAGAAAATGAGGTCATCATACTTGGTTGATGCAGGAATTCTTTCTTCAGTTTGAAATAAAGCAGCATATTTCAAATGAACACAGTGTTATATGTGTTCCAAAGAAGTAAAAGTTTCAAGAAATAGCCTTATCATTTGTGAATCACTGATACTTTCTATTCTATTCGTTAAATTAAAAAAACAAAAACAACAAAAAAACACCAGCCACAATTTTATGACCAATGAGTCACAACTAAAGATTAAAAAAGCCATGGTGGAAAGAATAGAGCAAGGGCTTTGGATCTGTATGGAGTTAAATTCTTATCCCTGGGGCAAGTTAACGTGGTTTTAGCTTTAGAGTTTTTTCTTTTATATGATGATCCTACTCTTTATTGGGTGATATTATGAATTAAATGACCACTAATTTGTAATGTGATTGGCACATGTAACATATTCATTAAGTGTTTGTCTCCCAATAAATTTTAGACTCTTCTTATTCTCCCCCTCTTCAAATTTTCCCTTTGTTTCTATACTTTCTTACTGTGTTAATTACATGGTAAGCTAGAATTGGAAAAAAAGGGTCATCACTGAGATCTAAAAACTAGATACTACAACTGGGCTTGTCAGGATAATTGTGGCAATTCCTATCTCAACTGTCTTGGTAGTTTTTTTCCTTTGAACTTTAAGTGCTTTTTTTGTTATTTTTGGTTTTATTTGTTTTTTTTCCTGAGCACTGAAAATCTTAAGTGAAATAGAGAATATGTTCAGTATCATAGTAGTCATTGGTACTGTTCACTTATATTTCAGGTTGTCTTCCATCTAGGTATACGGTAGGGGTTACACTCCCTCCCCACCCTCCTTGAAGCGGAATATGAGTAGAGGCATGTGCTACTTCCCAGTGGAAGTCTTTGAAACCAAAAACAATTTTCCCTTTCCTTCACATTATCACAGTGATCAGGAGTGTTCCACGTGTGGAGACTCCAGCTCCTCTCTGAGAACAACTAGGAGGAGAGCCCCCTACAGACTGTAAATGGACATACCACATGAGCTAGAAACAAATTTTTTCTAAGACACTGAGAATTGGAGGTTATTACCAAAGTATAGCCTCGCGTATTTTGACTGATTAAAACAATTTTCCCTTATTTATATAAGTAATTATATTAATTTTCTTGGGTTGTCATAAGAAAGTACCATAGACTGGGTGGCACAAACAATAGAATTTTATTTTCTCACAGACCTGGAGGCTAGAAGTCCAAGATCAAGGTGTTGGCAAGGTTTGTTTCTTCTGAGATCTCTCTCCTTGGCTTGTAAAGGGCCATCTTTTCCCTGTGTCTTCACATGGTCTTCCCTTTGTACTTGTATGCCTTCTGATCTCTTATAAGGACACCCAGTCATTTTGGATAGGGATTGACCTATCCTATTGACCTCATTTTAATTCAATTGCCTTATGTCTAAACACAGTTACATTCTGAGGTACTAGGGGTTAGGATTTCAACATATGAATTTTGAGGGACACATCAATGACCATAACAGTAATATTTATTCACCTAGCCTAAGGTGCATTATTTTATATGCATTATTTTATATGCTTAGCCTTAAGGCTAAGCAGAAATGTAAACTTCCACTGTAACCTCGATTTTGACCAGAGGCTAGAAATTAATTTGAGATGATACCCCATGAATATCTAAACCAATTTAACTTACTATCAGCTTTGGGTCACAAAGCCATAAGCATTTATTTCTACTTTTCATAGACCATCAATATCTAATAGTTGCATTCATATAGATCTAAAACAACCATAAAAATATGAATAATTGATCAAATAATTGTTTTTCATTTCATTTAATAGAATGTAACCTCTAGGAAAGTAAGGATTTCATGTTATTTTTCATTGAACAAAGACTGTCTGATAGTAGCTACTCAAATGAATATATGAATTCGTAAACAAGAACCAAAAATCCAAAAGCTGTCACTGAATTGATTTGCATAGCCTGGGAATATTATGTATAACTTCTCGCAAATGATATTTCTATGTGAAGACTGGGCAAAAATGTGAGCGATAGTGTATCAGTAGGAAGTACACTTCTAGAAGGTTAATACAAACAGCTTCATAAATTCTTATCTACTTCTTCCAATTACTCCTCTCCTATCAATAGTAAGTTGGATAACCAAGACTGTTGAAAGGATTGAAAGTTAAAAAAAAATTTCTGGTGTCCCAAAACACAGCCAGATTTTGAGGTATAGGAAGAATGCCAAAGAAAAGGGAGCAACAGTTGTCCCTATCAGAATGACACTATTTGGTAATAACAGCAATGATACCTGGTATAACATCTTTGGCCCCTCCCAATGTTTATGAATTATGGGCATTTCTCTGACCTACTGGGTGGAGAAAGAGCTGCCCACCCTACCAATGCTCCCAGGGGAATGTGTCTGATGAAAATGTATTTATGGCTGATAAATACTGTGCTCTAGTTATGTATTTTTTCCATTTTAAAACTACTGTTCTACAAGTTTTAATTCATCAATGACTTGAATATGGAGGAGACAGTATAGTACAATTTAAGGGAGGAACTGAACTAGAAGTGAGGAATCTGGTTTTCTGGTTCATCTGTGTGGTAAATTAGGTAAGTGATCTTGAGTGAGTCACTTAACCTCTCTGGGCCCCAATTTCTTCATTCATAAAACTGGAAGCCCAACACAAGAGCTGATGAGACTCTGGTTGAAGTAATGGATGGCGGGGAGGCAAAGCCTGGCTCTTTTGGTCAACTTGCCCCCAGACCTTGCCTCGACACCATCAGTGTTCTACGGGGCCCCTTCTTGGAACCCAGGGCTCCTCAGACCAATGAACACAGGCTGTCTAAGAGCTCGCTATGGTCCTCTCACTCACAAAAATTCTACAACCTATAGGAGTTTTTCTTTTGTCATTAAGATTCTGAGTATAAGCTGAAGTCCATTTTATAGCTTTTCTAGAGAAACAAATTAGCCTAAATTTTGGGTGGGACACTAGCTTATGTTTTTTAAACATTTGGATGTCTACTGTTTCCTCTCCCTAAAATTTATTGCTTCCTTTTATCCTCCCTTCCTATAACACGTTCACTATTTCTACCAGGGAAACTCCTGTTTGACCTTAAAAAACCCTGTTCAGGGATTCTTACCTCTGCTAGTAAGCCTTTCCTGACTTCCATTTAAGCCTTTGCTGACCCTCAAACCAATTCCTCCATTTTACTATCCTTCTACCATGTCCAGATCCCTATGATTACATGAACCTCACTGTCTTGTGATTGCTTCTTTATGTAACCACTTGCCTTCCTCTGGCATGAGCTCCTTAATGGATGAAACTATGCCACACTTAACACTGTGCTTAGTGGTTATTAATATACACTCAGAAGTTATTTATTGAACTAAAAAGATATTCTGGACATTAAGCAACCCTGTAATAGCAGTACACAGATGAGAGGTGAAACTGAATTCACAGAAACTTCCACATGGGGCTGAATTTACTGATCTGACAGTAATCAGGTCTGAATTCCTCCTTAATACATTCAATATTAGGGAAATGGGATGAGAATGGGGGTAGGCTAATGCTAAATCACAGCAATGCTAAATCACAGAGTTCGAAAGAATATTTCCCCTTTGTAAAAGTGTCACTTTATTTATTCCCCTTTAGTCATTATTTTTTCTGGGAAATTGAGAATTTTCATTTGAAAATCAATTTTTTTTCTGGAGTACCCACCCTGGGCTTAAGCATGATGTTCTAGAACAAAATATTTCCTGGAGAGATCTGAGTGAGGCAGAAACAAGATCATTTTCAAAACAGCTTCAAAAGTTAGTCTGCCTTCATGGCTCTTCCCAGAAGTAAGACCCAAGAGCTAAAAAGGAGTGCTCTAGGTTAAACCACTGATTTCCTAAATGTAGTTGCACATTTTACATACAGGCATTGCTCATTATTAAAATGTGGAATATGTTGACGTTTATCTGGGGGTTAGGTGGGATGGGACTATAAAAGCATCTATTAGTGCTAATTATACCTTGCCTTTCATCTCATTAGCAAAGCAAACCTAAAATTTAAGGTCCTTGACAGAATGGCATTTTGATTGGGCACTCTTTATTTTAGTAGCTTATGATTTTTCACTTTTAGTAGCAGAGAAAACAATCAATTTGTCAAGGATAAAATGTTAAAACTGAAAACACTGCAGTTATTACAGAGGAGCAAGCCAGCAGCTGATTTAGCCATCATCTAAAAAGCAGCAACATCCTGGCCGTGGAATTCAGATCATCTAGTGAGAAAGTTCTGACTTGTCCTGGAAATCATTGGTGAGGGTGATGAATGTTGTGACTTTGCCTAAATAGGAAACCCTGTGAAGAGGGAAGGATAGAGTAGGCCTGAGGGACACTGTGGATTTAGAGTCAAATAAATTGACAACAGTACTTTGATCTTTTTATTCCTTGGCCAGTACAGAGAAAGGTCTAGGTAAAAGGTCAAAGCTAGGTAAATTAGGAACAGATACTTCTCTTCTTAAATTTGAAATCCCGTGGATAGAGGGAAAGCAGCCAACTGGAGTGAAATGCACACTAGAGCATCAGAATATGAATTTGGCAATGTGATTTCACTAAGCCTTATACCATTTTTAAACTTTCTTATTAAAAAAGAATATTTTAATTCATGCAAATGGCTTCAACTGTATCTTATATCTGTGCCCCTTATATTAGTGATAAAGAGGGCTTGGTCTTTTATGAAGGGTTGAACATGGAGTATCTCATTTAACTCTCATAACTACTTTCTGGTGTGAGACTATTATTAGCCCCACTGTGTCAATAAGGCACAGAGATGATAGTAATTTATCCAATTTTACCTTGGATAAATTTTTTAGAGTAAATTTATATTATAAGTAAGATTTATTTGGAGTAAATAAATTAGACTCCAAAGTCAACACTTTGCTGCTTTCACAGGAAAAATGGGAAAGATACAGACCGTGTATGAATTTCTATGGAACCCATGAAATGAATATTAGAACAAATGCATTTTATTAGTGCTCTGAGCATCTTCAAAGAGGCAACAACATAATTGGTTATAACCACCAAGGAATTTGAAATTTACCCTTCTGATGTCTTTTAAATATGTTGAGGAGACCCAAACCCTGAAAATGATGGTATTTGTCTTAGAACATCATAAAATAGTGATGTCACAAAGGATGTCACTTGAAGTAAGAAAAATTTTACTCTCAGAAAATATATTTGCATTCTGTGTGTAGGACTAATAGTAGATATATGTTATGGATTGGATGTTTGTGTGCCTTCCAAATTCATATGTTGAAGGTGTAACCCCCCAGTGTGGCTGCATTTGGAGGTAAGGCCTCTGAGGAAGTAATTAAGGTTACATGGGGTCATAAGTGTGGAGTCCTGATCCGATAGGGTTAGTGTCCTCTGAAGAAGAGGCATCAGAGAGTTCAAAGGAACGGCCATGTGAGGACAAAGCAGCCATCCTCAAGACAGGAAGACAGCTCTTATCATAAACTGAACCCTGCTGGAACCTTGATTTTGGATTTTTGAGCCTCCGTAATTGAGAGAAAATGAATTTCTGTTGTTTAAGCCACCCAGTTTGTGGTATTTTATTATGACAGCCTGAGCAGACTTACACAATAAAATGTTTGGAGAAATCACATTTTTCAAGCTTTTACTTTAATATTTTTGTGTTAGTCATCCCTTTTGCCCTCTGCTAGCAGCAGACAAGTAGTAGCAGGTCTCAAAGATTTAAGAAAATCAGATACCAAATAAACAATACTCTGTATTGATTCATTTTTCTATAATTCTGGGAAAGAACATCATTTTTATTTCAAGTCAATAGGCTTGTTCAGTTCCTGGAATACGACTATCTCTCAGGGGACAACCAGGAGCCACTGGACAGATGAGACATGTCCTAAGCTTTGTCAGTTTGAGAATATCTTTTGGTATGAAAGCTTTTGTGTTTTTATATTGTTGTTTATTTTGAAAACAATTTTATAACTAATGAATATTTATTGGAAATTTCCAAGGAATAAAGGTACCCATAGTACCACTACCCAGACATTCTGGTAACACTGGAGGAATTATAGTCTAAAGATACACGTCCTGCTTATACTATTCTCCTTTATAGAGGAGATACTTCAGAGCATGGGTTCAGAGGATCGAATCTGTGCCAGGCTTTGTCACAAACTCCTCGTGAACTCAAGGAAAGTCTGCTCTTCCTGGTCTCAATAGAGAAATACTAGTAATCTATGTTAACTACCAATTTCCAGCACTTTTTATATGAATGTATTTTTACATGATAGTAGAGCTTGATCCTTCTCAAAGAGGGAATAACATAAACGTCAATGTTATCATCAGTGACAGGCAGCCCCCTAGGGTAGGTGGAACAGTATGATTTGTGCAGAACCCAACTTCTTAGTAGGCCCCAAAAAAACCCAAACAAACCAGAAATACTGGAAATTTTACAGAGCTGGACTTCTAATTCACAGTCAGTTAAGTTATTCAGCATATATTTAGCACCAACTGTGTAAGCAAAGCAACCATAATCTTACTTGGTGCTATTAATGGAAGTGGGAGAAAGGAAAAACAGAGAATCTACTTTACTGTCTAACCCACTATTCCTTATATATTTTCTTATATTTACTCCTATATTAAATATCTTAGGAGTTGAAGATCAGCTCTAATTCTCTCCATTCCTCAGAGTCTTGGAATCACACACACAAAGAAAATAAAGTATGAGATGGAAGGAGGCTGCTCTTCACTATACACGCAAGTCTAGAAGTCTATAACATATGGCAAACTCAAAGGCATAATTCTTCACGTTTACTTATGGGCATTACTAAATAATAAAACCTAGTTTTTTCTTTGTAAGGCTACTTTTTAAGGTATTTTTTAAAGGAGGGTTAACAAAGCCTTAAGGAGTGCACTGTACCTGGCATGCTATGACAGAAAAACTATTGTAACACCACCAGCAGCTCCTATTCTCCAGGTATTACAGACCACAAAGAACATGCTACATTATGGCTTCAAACTCAATACAAAATCATAAAAGAACCAGCTTCAGACTACTGCTTCATCATTATTCTCTAGGCTCTAGTGAGAGAATAATGGGCAAGTTGCTTAATATCTCTTAAGTGTCTGTTTCCTCACTGTAAAATGAGCATAATAATGTCTTTCTCCATATTGCAATAAGAATGAGATGAAAGAACATTTGTGGGTATATCTTTCAATGTCCATCAGGAAAACAGAAACCATTCTAGAGATTTCAAACAGAGAGGGCTTTAATGCAGGGAGTTGGTTACAATGACTTAAAAAGGGTTGTAAATGTAAAAGGCAGAGAGGTCGACTGTGCTGCGATAGGAAAGCTGTTATCACCACTGCTGCCACCTTCTGCCACTGTTATAACTGAACAGGAACCCAGGAGTCCACACTCCATTAAGGAGCCCACACACAATCTCACTGCTGCTGCAAAAAGCACTGCTACTTCTGCTGTTAGAACTGCTCTGCCACCACTTAATGAGAATCCAGGTACTTAGATCACCACTGAGGACCTAGCTCTCCCATTGCTCCTCCTGTCCAAAATGCCTCCAAAAGCAGGGGCAGGGGAAATGGCTTCCTCCTTCCTTTTGCCTTACCAATCTTCTACCAAGACATCATGCAGAACCATCTGTAAATCAGGTCTCAGTTTTTCTTCTTCTACCAATTGACCAGAGGAAGCAAGTCAGGAGCTGTTTCCCAAAGGGACAGCACTTGCTTGCAGAAGAGGCCATGGCTTTGCTCCAAACTACCCGTGAAATGTTAGGTGTGGATTGAGGGAAGATAGCAATAAAGCAGAAGTAGGAGTTATACAAGTCTGAGTCACTGGTCATGCAATTTACTTGTATTTTTAGGATCTTATCAAGGCTAATCTCATATACCCTGCTTCTAATTAATGACAGAAGAGTGCTGCCTTATATACCCCTGTTTAGAGCCTGGTGAACCAGATAATACCCAGTGTATAGTGGGCAGTTCAGATACTCAAGGATCAAGCATTGGTTTTTACCCGGGCCCACAAGAAAATCGGGAACTGTTTTTAGAGATGGTGGTTGGTTGTATAAGGCGTCATAGCTTTCCCCATAAACCCTCAGGATATGCCCTAGAAGTCCCTACTGGAGCACGTCAGAACCTCCATAGAGCATCCCAATCTGTGATAGACATTTGGACAGCCATTGAATCTTCTGTCATAAAACCCAAGTGCAAGAGCCTTGAGCGCCACTATTTTGGTAGCCTTGCAAAGCTACTCAGTAAATACTCAAAACAGCACACTGCAATGTGGTATTATTTACCTCAACAATGCAAAGATGAACACAAAGCATTGCACCTCTTTCATAGTGGTGAATAGTGTAAGATGCAGCAACTTGTCTTTTTTATTATGTAAAAGATGCCCCAGAAGATTAGACTCCTCAACTCCACCAAGATGCCAGACCCTTGAGTTTTTATGTGGCTTATCCTCTACCTTCTCACACACATGTGATTTTCAAAGGCTGTGATTCTCAAACTTTAGCACTCATCAGAACTACCCTTAGGGCTTGTTAAAACACCTACTGATTCCACCTACTGATTCAGTATGTTTGGGGTGGGTCTGAGGCTGAAGAATTTTTATAACATCCCCAGGTGGTGTTGATACTGCTGGTCCAAGGATCACACTTTGTGAACCACTTTCTTAAGTCACTGCTTCCTGATCACCAGGATCGATCAGCTTGTTATGATCTATGCAGTGGATCTTATGTTCCAGAGAATGTTGAGATAATCAAGGTCTCTGTAGACTAGATTATGATCAAGAGAACATAACAATTAACAAAGTCCTAAGTGAAGATGTACTTTTGTTCTTGCCAGATAGAAGCAAAATGTTCTTTGTAAATTGTATAGAAAAGAAAAAAACTGCCAGATCAATAACTATATACCACGTGCAAAAAGTTATATTGTTTTGCTCCACAACTTATATTTATAATTAGAATTATTTATAACCTAATTACTAAACAAAACCCTACATTCTCCAAGATCCACCTGCATTTTTCACAAAAGACAATATTAATTAGGTTGGTGACAAGGATGAATACTTCTGAATTTTTTAAATGTTTGATAGGGACATTAATCTCTGTGATTCCTCCCATGAATGAGATGTTGCTTTCAGTTTGTATTTTGGTAGGGATGAGAAGTTTCAAGGGCTTCCACTTGGTACTGCCTACAATAATGGCCCTCAATCCACAGTTCAGGGGTCCATGGTGGGGATTCTATTTATTGCCAAAAATGTCATTTCAACTTGTATTTGAGAGCTGTGAAATCACAACAACATGGGTCCACGGACCTATTAAACCCACTGTGACATATAGTAAAACCAAAACTCCATACACTTTTAGTTGGATTAAAATGATATTTGACATCATCAGGGAATAGCAATTCGGAAATATTGATTTATGATGTTCTAAAAGTCTGGGTATTCCCCTTTCCTCAAGTATATAGCCATCCTGGTAGATAGATTCAGATCCCTCTGGGAAAGAATTTGAAGAGGATTACAGTATTTACTTATTACAGTGTCCCAGGGGCCTTCTTCAAAGATACCTAACTTTCCCTTCATTTAGGTGGGTCTGGGTCTTTGAACTGCCTCATGTCTGGAAACTGGATGAGAGAGTATGACTATCTTTTGTGCAGATTCGAACCAGTCTTTTCTCCCTAGTCTTAGGGTTTCACTAACTATAAGATAAGCTACCAATATATTTTACACTCAAAGACTTTGTAAAAAATTAGCTATTGCTAAGAAACTTTGCAAGCTGAAACTGACTGTCACTGTAGCCCCAACTTAAAATATACCTAAAACTAAACACTGCTATATGGCCTCTGCCTTGGCCTTTTGGGATCTCATCAATACTACTGAACAAGAGGGTCCATTATATTCAGTCCTTCTTGGGGTACCCACTGAAAAGCCATTTCTATACATATTCTCTAGTTCTTGTTTTTTCCAGTATAAGCTGGCAAAATGTTATCATTCTTTTAATGTGAATCCCTTGGAACACTCTGGGACTTCTTCTGAGTCTAGAGACAGATGGGTGTGAAAGTGAAAGAGAAAGAGAAAGCCTGTGCACGGCAATGAAGACCCAACCCAGACAAAAATTTTTTTAAAAAATTAAAAAGGGCTTCCCTGGTGGTGCAGGGAGTGGTTGAGAGTCTGCTTGCCAATTCAGGGAACACAGGTTCGTGCCCTGGTCCGGGAGGATCCCACATGCCGCGGAGCGGCTGGGCCGGTGAGCCATGGCCGCTGAGCCCGCGCATCCGGAGCCTGTGCTCCGCAACACGAGAGGTCACAACAGCGAGAGGCCCGTGTACCGAAAAAAAAAAAAAAGGGGCTTCACTGATGGCGCAGTGGTTGAGAGTCCGCCTGCCGATGCAGCGGACACGGGTTCACGCCCCGGTCCGGGAAGATCCCACATGCCGCGGAGCGGCTGGGCCCGTGAGCCATGGCCGTTGAGCCTGCGTGTCTAGAGCCTGTGCTCCACAACGGGAGAGGCCACAACAGTGAGAGGCCCACATACCGCAAAATAAATAAATAAAAGTTTAAAAAACATTTTAAGCAAATGAAAATTAAAATACAACCTATCAAAATTTGTAGGATGCAATGGAAACACTGTTTAGATGCAAACTGATAATACTGGATACATACATTAGGAAAGATGAAAGATTTAGAATGAATAATCTAAGTTTTCACCTTCAGAAACTAGAAAAAGAAGAAAATTTAATCTTAAAGAAGCAGAAGAAAAGAAATCATAAAAATAAGAACAAAAATCAATAAAATTCAAAACAGGAAAGCAACAGAGAAAATCAGTAAAACCAAAAGCTGTGTTTTGGAAAAAAATCAATAAAAATGATAAACCTGTAGGCAGGCTAGCCAAGAAAAAGAGAACACAGAATGCAAATGCCAATATCAGAAATTAGAGTGGGGTCATCACTACTAATTTCACGGACATTCATGGATAATACACACTTTAAATAAATATGATTATATTTGTCAATTATTCCACAATGAAGTTTTTTTTTAAAAGATAGTAAAGGAATACTGTGAACAACTCTATGACACAAATTTGATAACAAGTGAAATGGACCAATTCCTCGAAAGACACAAATTACCAAATTCACACAGGGAGAAATAGACTATCTGATTAGGCCTATATCTGTTAAAGGAATTGAATCAATAATTAATAAAATTCCAGAAAAAGAAAACATCAGACCCAGATGGTTTCACTGACAAATTCTACCAAAATTTTAAGGAAGAAATAGCATTAATTCTCCACAATCTCTTCCAGAAAACAGAAGCAAAGAAAATACTTCCTAACCAATTCTATGAGGTTATCATTATTCTAATGTGAAACTAAACTGTTAGTGACTAAATTTGCCACTCCTCCAAGGAGATTTTTAATATAAAGATTAGACCTCTACTAGTATGACTATCACTCTTTGTAGTATCTAGATGCCTTTGGACCTTCTTAATGTCACAAAGGTGACTCTGGGCAAAAAACTGATCTTTGAGCTATGGAAACTATGAAGAATCTTAAGCCATATAAGACAGAGCTGATGAAATTCATTTCTTGAGTATTCATTTGTTTATAAGTTTGAAAACCCTTGGCAAATTCTTGATAACATTAGAGGTATCTAGCCTTCATGTCAACAAAGCCAAAATCTAACAATAGCCTGAACACAATGGTCTTGTTCTGACTTCAGCCCTGTCATATGCCCTTAACCTCCACATCCTGGGAACTTCCTGTGTGTGGTCTGGCCTGCACCCTCTCCCCTGTTCCTCCTTCCCTGGTTTCCCCTCAGATCTCAATAGTCCTGGTTCTTCTCTTTCTCCCTACTTCTCCTGCCACCCACGGTCCTGGCACAGAGCACATCATCCAGATGTGTTGTCTTTCCCATTTCAAACATCCAGATATCTGGATACCATACAATGAACTGAATTTTTCATTTTCCTTCCAAGGGGTGGTAGCCTGTGATCCAGACAGAGTCTGTTTTGTCTGATTCAGCTCTGGAATTGTCTAATTATCTATAAAGAGGAATAAAACAGACATGAGGGTGAGGGAATCCAGTGGGTTTAAAGAGATCATCCTAATCTTGATCTTTGCAGTCAATGTTACTGTGGTAAGTAACATGTGCAAAATCTGTATCTCCATACTAACATGTCTTTTGTTTAGAAACTCAGCCTTTGAGGGGGTGAGGTCAGGGAACAGTCACAGAATTGTTTCTCCTTGTAATATGCTAAGAACTTCTATCCCAGAGAGGGGTAGGAAGATAAACTTCCTCTTTAAAAGCTATTAAACATATCCCTGGAAAAAGCAGAAACTTGGACTGAATGAGACAATGCAATGGAATTCCATATTCTTTGATGACTGGGAAAATACCGATTCTGAATATAGGCAATGAGTCACATTGTTTCTATTTGACTCTTCCAAAGATGCCACCACCATATTTGGGAATTGGGAACTGGAAATGAGAATTTAGAAAAATATGATCTGGAAATTATAAGTAAGAAATTATTCACAAATTGAAAATAAATAATCCTAATATATGCAAGCTTTATGAACATTAGCTTAATTCAATTCCTTGATATTTATTAAATATCAACAATACAATGACCAAAACTTCTTATCTCAGTTCTTCCTCCAAAAATCAATTAATAAATAACCCTACAAACAACAAACCCACAAAGCACTAAAACAATTCTTGATACGAAATTTACAGAGATTTTTGGTTTTTCCAACCAGAGCTTCCAGGGAAAGGCTTCTAATTTAATTCTAGAGCAATTATTTATTGTTTTTAACTATGAGATAATCAAATATTGCCTTCTGTAGGTAGATATTGCTTCTAGGTGATTTTATCCTTAACATTACAAAACAATGACTACAAGCTAAATCCAAAACCTCTGACATTTGAGTTTAAGGTAAGGACAGCTGACATGCACCATTTCAAGTATGATTCACTATAAATAAAGATCATGATGCCCAGAATTTGGAGACAACTACAAAGTCCCTCAACTACATAGGTTTCTGTTTCCTTTTAAAAATTTTTGTTATTTTTTTTTATTAAGCTAAAAAACACACAACAAAAATTTACTCTCCAAACAATTTTTAAGTGTACGTTACTCTCTTAACTATGCACATTGTGGTACAGCAGATCTCTAGAACTTTTTCACCTTGCGTGACTGAAACTATCCCATTGAACAACTTCCTGTTTCCCCCTCCCCCCAGGCCCTGGCAACCACCATTCTTCTTTCTGCTTCCATGAGTTTGATTACTTTAGATCCATCACACAAGTGGACATAGGTCTCTTTTTGTAATTTCTTACTATGTCATGATGACCAATATTTAACACACACCCATTATGGTATAGTTTTATCATACAGTTGTAGTGGGCATGATGGACTGTTTTGCTCAACTTTATTTCTTGTTGGTTGTGTCTTCTTGGACTATAGACAGTGGAAAACTAAAATTAAGATTTCCCACACCCACAGCTGAGTTCTAGTTGTGATTTTGCTTCTGCCGCTTAGATGCATTCATGTAAGATTTGGAAGCAGAAGTGAGACAGGGGCTGTGTTTCCAGCAGGCAAAGATACTGGAGACTTAGACTTGTCTGCAATGGCAAAGCAGAGTCCAGTCATTTTCTTTGTGGGTGTTGAAAGGCAGTGTGGTAGTACCGGTGGCAACTGGAATCCATGTTCCAGCATCTGGTTACCAACTTTGTTGTGGTCAAGAGGCAGTTGGAGCTTCCTGATCCTGATTGCAACTACAGCAGACTGTTCTTGAATTCACCAGTTCTAGTGGTCCCTCCTGACCCTCCAACTTCCTGACTCCACGGTCAGGACAGCTGTTTCACTGGCAGTTTAGTTTAGCTATTTTATTCTAGGAGTCTTTCACAGAGATACAGCCTCATGTAATTCTTTGTAGCGAACCACTTTTCACTTCAAATTACCAAAGTGTTCCTCATTCCTCCAAATGGCCCTTGGCCGATTCACCAACTAGAGGATGATAGCATGTTTTAACTAGATTCCAGCTTTAAAGCCCCTCCCTCTGCCCTCAGTTTATTAGATGCCTTTGGCTTTAATTAAAGCCAAGTAGAGATGGAAACTCAAGACCAGTCATTTTAATGCTAGTCTTCCCAATTGCTCTGATTACATTACTGCAGCAAAATGATCAACTAGCATTTCAATATTTCTTCATTATAATTTTGAAATAATATACCAATACCAGAATTTTATTTTAAAAGTATTTAGAATTCACAATATTTTTAAACCAACGAAACTTAAAAATGTAACAGATTTTAAATAAAAAATTGTCTAAAATTTAACTTAGTGTGTGTGTAAATATTAAGCACATATTCTAACTCTGAATTAACTATTAGATTATTAAATTAATGCAAAAAGTATTATCAAGTTAGCAAGTTAAATACTAATGTAAGATAAAGATAACACAATAAATAGTAGAAACTTTAAAACAAAACATTATTTCAGCTATTTTTTCAAAATTTAGCCTTTTTGTGATTTATAAGAAATATACATATTTGATACAAACAGCTCATGTAACTCAACAACAAAAAAACAAACAACCCAATTGAAAAATGGGAAGAAGATCTAAATAGACATTTCTCCAAAGAAGGCATACAGAATATGGTACATATTCATGGTACATACTAATAAGTACCAGCCTATTCACAGCCTTCATCACATTCACCATCCTCACTCCATTAACCATCCTCGAATTCGCTGTCGCCTTAATTCAAACCTACGTATTCATTCTACTAGTAAGCTTATACTTGCATGACAACACATAATGACCCACCAAACCCACCCATATCACATAGTAAATCCCAGTCCTTGACCCTTACAGGAGCTCTCTCAGCACTTCTTATAACATCAGGCCTAATCATATGATTCCACTTCAACTCAATAATCCTACTAACTTTAAGTTTACTAACAAACATTCTAACAATATACCAATGATGACGAGATATTATCCGAGAAAGCACTTTCCAAGGCCACCACACACCAACCGTCCAAAAAGGACTTCGATATGGAATAATCTTATTTATCCTATCAGAAGTCGTATTTTTTACAGGCTTCTTCTGAGCCTTTTACCATTCAAGCCTTGCCCCCACTCCTGAACTAGGTGGATGCTGACCACCAACAGGCATCCACCCCCTAAATCCCCTAGAAGTCCCACTTCTCAATACCTCTGTATTATTAGCCTCTGGCGTACCTATCACCTGAGCCCATCACAGTCTCATTGAAGGAAACCGCAAACACATACTTCAAGCTCTTTTCATCACAATCATGCTCGGCCTTTATTTTACCCTACTCCAAGCATCAGAATACTAGGAAGCCCCATTCACAATCTCAGACGGCATCTACGGATCCACTTTCTTTGTGGCCACAGGCTTCCATGGACTACATGTTTTCATCGGATCCACCTTCCTCATTGTTTGCTTTATACGCCAAATAAAATTCCACTTTACATCAAGCCACCACTTTGGCTTCGAAGCTGCTGCTTGATACTGACATTTCGTAGACGTTGTATGGCTATTTCTCTATGTATCTATCTATTGATGAGGTTCATAGTCCTTTTAGTATTAACAAGTACAACTGACTTCCAATCAGTTAGTTTCGGTGCACCCCGAAAAAGAACTAGAAATCTCCTACTAACACTATTAACAAATACAACTCTAGCCTTACTACTCGTATTTATCGCTTTTTGACTCCCTCAGCTAAATGTATACGCGGAAAAAACAAGTCCCTACGAATGTGGTTTCGACCCAATAGGGTCCGCTCGCCTACCCTTCTCCATAAAATTCTTCCTAGTAGCAATTACTTTCCTCCTCTTTGACCTAGAAATCGCCCTCCTACTCCCTCTACCCTGAGCAACCCAAACAAATAACCTAAAAATAATACTCACTATGACCCTATTCTTAATCTCCCTACTAGGAGCTAGCCTAGCCTACGAATGAACCCGAAAGGGCTTAGAATGAGATAAATATGGTACTTAGTTTAAAATAAAACAAGCGATTTCGACCCACTAGACTGGGATCCAAACTCACAAATACCAAGTGTCTCTAATCCATATAAATATCCTAATAGCCTTCACCATATCCCTCACAGGGTTATTAATATACCGATCCCACCTAATATCCGCGTTACTCTGCTTAGAAGGCATAATACTATCACTATTCATTCTAGCAGCCCTCACAATCCTAAACTCACACTTCACTCTAGCCAGCATGATACCAATTACCTCCTAGTATTTGCAGCTGTGAAGCAGCTATCGGACTAGCCCTATTAAGTCATAATCTCCAACACATACGGCACTGACTAGGTACAAAACCTTAACCTCCTCCAATGCTAAAATTCATTATTCCTACCATCATACTGATACCCCTAATTTGATTATCAAAAAACAGCTCTATCTGAATTAATACCACAACCCACAGTTTACTAATCAGCTTTACAAGCCTACTCCTACTTAATCAATTCAACGATAACAGTCTCAATTACTCTCTGATATTCTTCTCTGACCCCCCCTTTCTATACCACTCTTAATCCTGACAATATGACTCCTTCCCTTAATACTAATAGCAAGCCAATCCCACCTTCTCAAAGAATCACTTGTCCAAAAAAAACTTTACATTACGATACTAATTATATTACAAACTCTTCTAATTATAACATTCACCGCCACAGAACTAATCCTATTCTACATCATATTGGAAGCTACACTAATCCCCACTCTCATCATTATCACCTGATGAGGTAACCAAACAGAACGACTCAATGCAGGACTCTACTTCCTATTCTACATGCTCATAGGATCGTTCCCCTTGCTAGCAGCACTAACATACTTACAAAACACATCAGGATCTCTAAACTTTCTACTATTACAACACTGAGCCCAACCACTACCCACTTCCTGATCTAATATCCTCATATGACTAGCCTGCAGAATAGCTTTTCTAGTAAAAATACCCCTTTACGGTCTACACCTTTGATTACCCAAAGCACACGTAGAAGCCCCCATCGCAGGTTCAATAGTCCCTGCAGCTGTATTACTAAAACTCGGAGGGTACGGCATGCTACGAATTACATCAATTCTTAACCCTCTAACAGAACATATAGCTTACCCCTTCCTCATGCTATCCTTATGAGGAATAATTATAACCAGCTCCATCTGTTTACGTCAAACAGACCTAAAATCACTCATCGCATACTCCTCAGTCAGCCACGTAGCACTCGTTCTCGCAGCTATCCTCATCCAAACCCCTTGAAGCTACGTAGGAGCTACCGCTCTAATAGTCGCCCACGGCCTTACATCCTCTATACTCTTCTGTCTAGCAAACTCGAACTATGAACGAATCCACAGCCGAACCATAATCCTAGCACGAGGCCTACAAATCCTTCTCCCACTAATAACGACCTGATGAGTACTAGCAAGCCTAACAAACCTCGCTCTACCCCCCACCATCCACCTGATCGGAGAACTACTTGTAGTTATATCAGCTTTCTCATGATCAAACCTCACTATTATCCTAATAGGAACAAATATTGTAATCACAGCCCTTTACTCCCTATACATGTTAATCACAACACAACGCGGCAAACATACTCATCATATTAACAACCTCACCCCCTCTTTCACACGAGAACACGCCTTAACAGCCCTACACATAGCCCTTACTACTCTTATCATTAAGTCCCAAAATCATCTTAGGCCCCCTTTATTGTAAGTATAGTTTAAAAAGAACACTAGTTTGTGAAGCTAGTAATAGAAGATCAGAACTTCTTACTTACCGAAAAAGTACTGCAAGAACTGCTAATTCATGCCCCCCACATCTAACAGTGTGGCTTTTTCCAACTTTTAAAGGATAACAGTTATCCATTGGTCTTAGGAACCAAGAAATTGGTGCAACTCCAAATAAAAGTAATAAACCTATTTACTTCCTCTGCTTTACTCACATTACTGATATTAACTGCCCCCATTGTAATATCTAACACAAACCTCTACAAAAGAGACAAGTACCAACACTATGTAAAAAATATTACCCTTTCCGCCTTCATCACTAGCCTGATCCCAATAATATTTATTCACACAAACCAAGAAGCACTCATTTCAAACTGACACTGAATTACCATCCAAACCCTTAAACTATCACTTAGCTTCAAAATAGACTACTTCTCACTCATATTTATACCTGTAGCACTATTTATTACATGATCTATCATGGAATTCTCAATATGATATATACGCTCTGACCCCCACATCAACCAATTCCTCAAATACCTACTTATCTTCCTCATCACTATACTCATCCTCGTCACAGCTAATAATCTTTTCCAACTATTCACTGGGTGAGAAGGAGTAGGTATTATATCCTTGCTAATTGGCTGATGATTCGGACGGACAGACGCTAATACAGCTGCCCTCCAAGCAATCCTATATAATCGCATCGGAGACATTGGATTCCTCATGTCAATAGCATGATTCTTATTTAACATAAACGCATGAGACTTACAACAATTTTCATACTCAACCAAAACTCATCAAATCTTCCCCTCGTAGGACTTGTACTAGCCGCAGCTGGAAAATCAGCCCAATTTGGACTACACCCCTGACTCCCTTCAGCAATAGAAGGTCCCACCCCTGTCTCGGCCTTACTCCATTCAAGCACAGTAGTCGTAGCAGGGATTTTCCTACTTATCCGTTTCTACCCTTTAATAGAAAATAATAAACTCATTCAAACAGTAACTCTTTCTCTAGGTGCCCTCACTACTTTGTTCACAGCCATTTATGCCCTCACCCAAAATGACATCAAAAAAATTATTGCTTTCTCCACCTCCAGCCAACCTGGCCTAATAATAGTAACAATCAGTCTTAACCAACCTCACCTAGCATGCCTACGCATTTGCACACACGCCGTCTTCAAAGCCATATTATTCTTATGCTCCGGCTCCATCATGCATAACCTAAACAACAAGACATTCGAAAAATAGGAGGGCTATACAAAATTCTTCCCTTCACCACAACCGCCCTTATCATTGGCTGTTTCGCACTTACAGGAATACCATTCCTCACAGGGTTCTACTCCAAGGACCCTATCATCGAAGCCGCCACTTTGTCTTATACCAACGCCTGAGCCCTACTACTAACCTTAACCGCTAACTCCCTCACAGCTATTTACAGCACTTGCATTATCTTCTTTACTCCACTAGGACAACCTCGCTTCCCTCCCCTCATAAACATTAATGAAAACAACCCTATATTAATTAATCCTATCAAACGCCTATTAATTGGAAGTATCTTTGCCGGATTTATCCTCTCCAACAATAACCACCCCCTTAATAACTATACCCTTACACCTAAAACTAACAGCTCTCACAATAACAACCTCAGGCTTTATTCTCGCATTCGAAATTAACATCTACACACAAAACTTAAAATACCTATATCCATCAAACTCCACTACATTTTCCACTTTATTAGGATATTTCCCCACAATTAGACATCGCCTACCCCCTCACCTAAACCTAATAATAAGCCAAAAACTAGCAACTTCCTTACTAGCCCTAACCTGAATAGAAACCATCTTACCAAAAACTACAGCCTCCATTCAACTAAAGGCTTCCACACTAACCTCAAACCAAAAAACCCTTATCAAACTCTACTTCCTGCCTTTTCTCATCACTATTACCCTTAGCATAATCTTATTTAATTACCCCGAGTAATCTCCATAATAACTGCAACACCAATAAACAATGATCAACCTGTAACAATAACCAATCAAGTACCATAGCTATATAAAGCAGCAATTCCTATAGCCTCCTCACTAAAAAACCCAGAATCCCCTGTATCATAAATAACCCAATCCCCAACCCATTAAATTTAAATACAATATTCACCTTCTCACTCTCTAAAACGTACAATACCACTAAAAACTCAGTCATTAAACCTAAAAGAAATCCCCCTAACACAACTTTATTAGAAACCCAAACCTCAGGATATTGCTCAGTGGCTATAGCTGTAGTATAACCAAATACAACTAACATTCCTCCCAAATAAATCAAAAATACTATTAATCCTAAAAATGAACCACCAAAACTGAAAACAATCCCGCACCCTACGGCACCACCCACAATCAACCCTAAACCCCCATAAATAGGCGAAGGCTTTGAAGAAACCCCCACAAGACTAATGACAAAAATAATGCTTATAATAAAAACAATGTATGTCATCATTATTCTCACATGGACTTCAACCATGACCAATGACCAACATTCGAAAACCACACCCACTAATAAAAATCCTCAATGATACATTTATTGATCTCCCCACCCCATCAAATATCTCTTCATGATGAAATTCTGGCTCCCTACTCGGTCTCTGCCTAATCATACAAATCTTAACAGGCCTATTCCTAGCAATACCCTACACACCAGACACCTCAACTGCCTTCTCATCCATCACACACATCTGCCGAGACGTTAATTACGGCTGAATCATTCGATACCTACCTGCAGACAGAGCCTCTATATTCTTCATCTGCCTTTACGCTCACATTGGACGTGGCCTATACTATGGCTCCCACGCCTTCCAAGAAACATGAAACATTGGTGTACTATTATTATTCACAGTTATAGCTACCGCATTCGTAGGTTACGTCCTACCTTGAGGACAAATATCATTCTGAGGCACAACTGTTATTACTAACCTCCTATCAGCAATCCCCTATATCGGGACTACTTTAGTAGAATGAATTTGAGGTGGGTTTTCCGTAGACAAAGCAACACTAACACGCTTCTTCGCCCTCCACTTTATCCTTCCATTTATCATTACAGCACTAGCAGCCGTCCACCTACTATTCCTTCACGAAATGGGATCTAATAATCCCACAGGAATTCCATCCAATATAGACAAAATCCCATTCCATTCCTACTACACAATCAAAGACATTCTAGGTGCTTTATTACTAATCTTAACCCTACTCGCACTAACCCTGTTCACACCCGACCTACTAGGAGACCCTGACAACTACACCCCAGCAAACCCACTAAGCACCCCAGCACACATTAAACCAGAATGATACTTTCTATTTGCATATGCAATTCTACGATCAATCCCTAATAAACTAGGAGGAGTACTAGCACTACTACTTTCCATCCTCATCCTAATATTCATCCCAATACTCCGAACATCTAAGCAACGAAGCATAATATAACATGAAAAGATGCTCAACATCGCTAATTATTAGAGAAATGCAAATCAAAAGTACAATGAGCTACCACCTCCCACCAGTCAGAATGGGCATCATTAAAAAGTCTACAGATAACAAATGCTGGAGAGGGTGTAGAAAAAAGGGAACCCTCCTACACCGTTGGTGGGAATGTAATTTGGTATACCCACTGTGGAAAACAGTATGGAGGTTCCTCAGAAAACTAAAAATAGAATTACCATATGATCCAGCAATCCCACTCCTGGGCATATATCCGGACAAAACTCTAATTCAAAAAGATACATACACCCGTTGTTCATAGCAGCACTATGTACAATAGCCAAGACATGGAAACAACCTAATCATCCATCGACAGATGAATGGATAAAGATGTGGTACATATATACAATGGAATATACTACTCAGCCATAGAAAAGAGTGCAATAATGCCATTTGCAGCAACATGGATGGACCTAGAGATTATCATGCTAAGTAAAGTCAGTCAGAAAAAGACAAATACCATATGATATCACTTATATGTGGAATCTAACCTATGACACAAATGAACCTATCTAGGAAATAGAAACAGACTCACAGATATAGAGAATGGACTTGTGGTTGCCAAGTGGCAGGGAAGGTGGGGGAGGGACAGATTGGGAGTTTGGGGTTAGTAGATGCAAACCATTAAATATAGAATGGATATACATTCTTTTTGATATTCTTTTCCAGTATGTTTTATCACAGGATATTGGATATAGTTCCCTGTGCTATACAGTAGATCCTACTGTAGGTCTAATATCCTGTGATAAAACATAACGGAAAAGAATATGAAAAAGAATGTATATATACGTGTAACTGAATCACTTTGCTGTACACCAGAAACTAACACAACATTGTAAATCAACTATACTTCAATTAAAAAAAAAAGAAATATATATATTTGGTCATTCTCAGATGTATTTGGTCTTCTTCCACAGTTCCCGGCTCACAGCTCCCCAAACCCTTGGAATTTTCTGATCAGTAAGAGCAATGGGAGCATCTCTTGTTATATTTGGTCTCTTGTCCTAACTCCATGAAACACTTCAGGGCCAAAAAGGTGAAATGGGTGTCTTGTTTTTCATAACAAGCCCTTTCCATCACAACTGGGTTTTATGTTAATGAAGGTGACTTTGGATCCCACCCCAGGGTGTGGGGCCGGTTGCCAGGAGAACCAACCTCATGATCAGAGGGTTGGAACTTTGAGTCCTGCCCCATGATTTCTGGGGAAAGGAGAGGAGCTTGAGGTTGAATCAATTGCCATTGGCCAATGATTTAGTCAATCATGACTATGTAATGAAGCCTCCATAAAAGCCCCAAAGGACAGCTTTTTGGCCCTTTTTCCGAGAGCTTCCACATTGGGGAACCAGAACACTTCTGCATGCCACTTTTCAGGGCCCCAAGTTCCACGAGGACATAAGATCTCTTGTTCAGGACCTCGCCCTATGTATCTCTTCATCTGGTTGTTGATTTGTATCCTTTAGTATCCTTTTATAATAAATCAGTAATCTAGTGAGTAAATGGGTTTCCCTCAGTCTGTCAGCTGCTCTGGCAAATTAAACCCAAAGAGAGGGGTCATAGGAACCTCGATTTATAGTCAGTTAGTCAGAAGCACAGGCATCAACCTGGACTTATGATAAGCACCTGAAGTGGAGGGTGCTCAGGGGATGGAGCCCTTTACCTGTAGAATGTGATTCTATCTCTGGGTAGATAGTGTCAGAACTGAGGGAAATTGTATGACACCCAGCTAGTGTCCAAGAATTGGATCCAAGAATCCTTTTTCAGTATATGTGTGAGGCAGAGGGTGCCTGCACGACCAGCCCCAATAGAAACCCTGTGCCCTGAGTCTCTAAGGAGCTTCCCTGACAGTGGGCATTTCCTGGTGTCAGAGAATCAAGCATGTGGTATGTGACTCCACTGAGAGAAGGCTCCAGAAGCCTGTGCCTGGTTCCCCCCCAGGGGCTTCTCCCCAAGCCTTTTTCCTTTGCTGATCCTGCTAAGTATCCTTTTGCTGTAATAAATTTAGCTGTGAGTATGACCACACACCGAGTACTCCTAGCCAATCATGGAACCTGGGGGCGGTCTTTGGAACCTGACACAAATGGGTTTCATAGAATATACTATTAAAATAAATTTCACCTGTTTCTTTTTGCTTAACGCGGCTGCTGGAAAATTCATCATGATGGATGTGCTCACGTTATGTTTCCATTGACGTTACTGCTCCAGCACCTTGGAATGGCAAATGCTGAAGCAGTGAGGCCAGAGCTTCCATTTTATAGGAGAAACTGAGGCCCAGAAGGGGTGGTGGGTGTGGCTGTGACCACAGATCAAGGAGGGAACAGGAGGACGTGAGCAGGGAGCCTGCTGCAGGACTCCAGCCCCCAGGTACTTACCGGATGGACCTCGAGTGGTCGTCTTGAGGACTGAGGACTTTCCGGACAGGGGTGTCTGACTTCCTTTGTCACTGGACTCACTCCGGGCGCTGAGTGGCCACCTGGCCCAGTCCCCACTGGCCAGCCCCTTGATTTTGGCAGCGGTCACTGGAGTGGCTTTGGGGGTGTCAGTGCCAGGGTTTGGGTGGGTAGGTGACTTCCGGGCATGGCCTAGGCGCTCTCTCAGCCGGGAGGCAGCGTCTAAGGGTCCACCATGCAGATACTAGGCTGCGTGGGCAGAGATGGAGCGATCTCGAGGGGTCAGGAGTGTGTCCTCATCTGAGTCCGAGGTGCTGGGAGCGGCAGGCAAGGGGTCTGAGTTAAGACAGGGTGGGCAGGGACTTGCTGACAGACGTGGGTGATGTCTCCTGGACTCCTGGAGCGCCCGCCAGCTCCTGGGACCGAGCGCTGCTGTCGTTGGCGCTGCCAGGGGACACGTGTGCCAGAGCCATGGGCACGGCCTCCCGCTGCTCAAACTCACAGGATGACACCAGGCACAGGGCCACGTCGCGTGGGGAGGCCCTGGGCTGTGCTCGAGGGCCGCAGAGTGCGAGGTTCAGCTCGGCTTCACTCATGGCGGCAGGTGGTAGTGGTAGCACCTGCTCAAGGGAGACGAACAGGGACTCGTCCACCTCTATGGAGCGTGGGGAGCCCACCTCAGCGGGCAGCAAGAGCGTGGTCACTGAGGGGGAGGCGTCCGGCCTGGCCTCCCCACCCCGCAGCGGGCTCAGTGATAGTGGCCCGCAGTTCTCACCTGGCCCCTGGTGGGCCCCGACGGGCGAGGGTGTGCATGGCTGGGGCGTGCTGGCGGCCAACAACAGCTGCAGGGTTTTCTCCTCCAAGACGCCATCCTCCTTCCAGCCGGTCTCAGCCGCAGCTCCGTACTGCTCTCCTGGCTGCTCTCCTGGCTGGGCGTGGCCACCAGCTGCGGTCCCGGAAGCTGCCGGCCACGGTGGGTGGTCTGGCGTCTCCGCACCGGAAGCGGGGGGGCGGGGGCTTCGGGACCCATTCTCTACAGTCGGGACACCTGGGCGGGTTTTGTTAGGTGCTCTGCGGGGCTTGGGAGTCAGCCGGACGTCTGCCTTCTTGCTGCCGACCACAGTGGAGGCAGCCCGGCACCTCCTGTGGTCGGGGTCCTTTTTCACCTCCCAGGAGGTGGGCAGGAGTGAGGGGCGGCTTCGAAAAATGCAGGCTTAAAAGACAGAGTGCAACAAGCACGCACGCATTGAGATGTCAGCTATTTTGTGCAAAATATTTTAAGCTTCAGTTAAGAATTCTGATTTTTTACCTATAAGTAGAATGTCGAGGAGACAGTGTTATGTCAATCCAAACTTGTAATTATATAATTGTATATACATATATAATAATTTTTTGAAGACTTTTACTTGGGGGGAAGGGATCAGAGACTGAAATCTTTACATGGATGTTCTTGTTTAAAGAAAGCTTTTCTAATCTGTCTTCCTCTTCCTTAGTTTCACTGTGTATAGATGTAGATTCTGATTTAGAATTACCTGTGTCAATTTTGATACTCTCATACTTTCCATGTTCGAAAGTCTTCTAACTAAAATAAAATTTATTCTTCCAGTAGAAGCTTTCTGGTACCCTAATATGGCCGCTTATTAAGCTCATACAAGCTGGAATGTGTCTAAACCTGTGGACTGCATATCGGCTTGGTCTTCATGCACACAAAAACTCAGTCATTTAACTTAATTTCAAGATGTTAAATTACTTGAATTTCAGATTTTTTTAAAATAACAATTTATACCCACAAAAATACAGTTCTCCAACACATCTCCCACAAGGACTTCATTTCTCCCTGTGCCCCAAATGCATTTCTCTGCTCTACCTCTCTGTCACCCTCAATCCCACCCTCTACCCTTCCCGTCTGTCAAAGGATTGCACTCTCCTTCCTTATTGTAAAATTAGAAGCCTTCTAAGAAAAAACCTTGCATGATGATTTCTCATCACTCCAAACCCTTTCGTCTTCACGAGTTTCTTTTCTCCCCTTCCCGTTCCAGGGGAACAGGTGCTTTTCATCTCACCTGCTTCTAATTCTTCCTGTTTCCTGGGAAACTTATTCCGTTAATTATCCATCCCCCTTCCCAATTTTCCATCATTTCTAACTTCTTTCTCTCTCTTTCCAAATATGTCAGTTGTCCTCATATTTTTAAAATCACCGTTGATCCAGTTATCTCCTATCCATCTCTTGTTTCTTTTACACAAGCAGTAGAGTAAGTGGGTCCTGGCTAGATAGTCTGCTGCCCATCTTCCTGGGTTTGCAGCCCAGCTCCACCACCTGTTAGCTGTGTGACCACCAGCAAGTTACTTAATCTCTGAGTGTAAAATGCAGATGACCATACTGCTTTTATTAGCTCATTATCATTTTTTTATTTTCAAAAAGATTAACCATATTTCCCCCTATCTTTTTTTCTGTGGCCTCTCTTCCCTACCAAGTGTAGATGGTTGGAAATTTAAAGTCAAAACATAGATATGCAAAAATGCAACTTCATTTTCTCACAGGTGAATTTAACTTACTCATAAGCCCGGTTTATACTCCATGAAATTAGCCCTTGGAGGAAAATGAGGAGCTGCTGATTTTAAAGGTTGTCTGGTGCGTCAAAGCTCAATTTAAGCCTCTTCCATTGTATGTGCCTAATTACATCTAAGGGAAGAGAAGGACGCTCAGGGCAGTCCTATCAATAGCCTTCTAGGTGAAAAAGAATGTGTAGCAGGTTTAGCCTTAGAATCAGAGACAGAAATTTTTATCTCTACAGCTCAATGTCAATTTCATTGACAAAGACAATGAGGTGTAGCCTGTGAGGGGATGCTTTTGATCACAGCATTATATCTGAGAAAATAATTTTCCTGTGCAACTGCTGGGTGTATCTTTCCAAGGATGGACAAGAGTAGGAACAGTACTGTAAACAGTATTTCATTATTCTGAATTTTTTAGCTGACTCTTCTGCAATATTCTCCATTATGTGTTAACACTCAACTAGCAAAATACATACATATTTACTAAAACAAAAAGCTTAGAATTTTTTAATAAATATACTTTAATACATTGTGGTATAAGGAAGTCTTAGCATCAAGTGCATTCTAAACAGTAGCTGCTAAATTGACCCACACCAAAAGAACAACAAAACATAATCTTGGAGAGTTAATCTCTGACTGCTCAACCTTTTCTCACGGTGGGGTGAGAAAGGATTAAAGACTGCATTCCTCAGACCCTGCTTTTTCTCATGCGTTGAATCTTGTCTCTCTTAGCATACTGGAGCAATGCCTACAATAGCCTGAATTGCAGGAGGTAAGGCAGCTTAAATCAGAGAGACCATTCTGATTAGATGAGACTTGTTGCAAAATTCACCAGGTTTCAATTAGACTGAGGTTCTAGAATGAAGGGGGGAGGTAATTAAGCAGCTTGTGGATGGAAGATTATTTCTACTCCAAGGAAAAATGTGCTCTGGGATTTTCTTCCCTCCTAAAGTCAGCCAAAACTCAGCTCCCCTCCCTCTTCACTTTTTCCTATTTACTGCCTAAAGGAAATAGTATTCACAAAGACCAATTACACAATTATTTAATTATTTGGATGGCCACCTTCCCTGAACAAAATGATAGTATCAGGTGCTCATCCAGAGTGCAGCTTATGCAAGAGTGAAGACATCTGGTCATTTGGGTCACCGTGACAGAGCTCAGATGTGGGGATGGGTGTGTACTGTGACACCAAGCCTAATTGATGGTCAGCCATTAAACCACAGCTGATAAAAAAACATCATTTTATAGTTGAGTCATGATTATTGCATTTTCCTGTAGGCATTTGAAAAGAAATAAATGTGAAGTAATCTGTTCAGAACTACGGGAAATAAGTGAGCAATTCATGTACTAAAAATAATTGTCCCCTTTATTATTGAAAAAAATGTTCATTTCACTAAATATGTCTGCTAATTTCTCTGATAAATATTTTAATAAAGTAGATTTCGTAGAATCTTAATATATGACACAAATTCTCAAACCATCCATTAGCCAAGCTCATTTGTTTATTTATAGAAATACTAAAACATTTTCCATTACTAACAGAAGTTGGTAGGTCAAGACTATCCCTGCAGGCATGGCTAACACAAGATATCAGGAAGTATAGCCTACATATTACTTTTTTTAAGTTTTAAGTCAAGAAAATGCACAAATCATAAGTATACAGCTCAAAGAATTTTTACAGAAGGAAACATACCCGTCCAACTACCACACAGATCATGACACAGAACATTACCAGAATCCCAGGAACTTCCTTTGGGTCACATCTCCGTAACTACCACTTAGAAGGGAATTGCTCATCTAACTTCTATCACCACACTTTAGTTTTCACTGGTTTTGAACTTTAAGTGGAATCATACAAAGCGCATATACATGTGCTCTTATGTGTCTAATTTCTTTTACTCGATAGGTTGTGAGATTTATCTATGGTATCACAGTAGTTTTCATTGTTGCATAGCTCCCTTGTGGAAATATACCCAAATTTATTTATCCATTGGTGACATCTGAGTTGCTTTGGGCTGTTACAAACAATGATGCTCTGAACATTCTGGTACATGTCTTCTGGTATACATGCATAAGCATTTATCTTGGGAATAAACCTAGGAGAGAAATTGCTGAGTCATAGATTATGTGTACAGTTTTCCAAAGAGGTCTTGCAAATTTAAACTCCCACCATTAGAATACAGAAGTTTCAGTTGTTCTACATTCTCACCAACTCTTGGCATTGTCAGATTTTTAATTTTTGCCATTCTGGTAGATGTGTAGTAGTAGCTCATCATGTTTTAATTTATATTTCCCTGATGACTAAAAATTTGAGTGTCTTTCTTTAATGCTTATTGGTCATTTGGATATATTCCTTTGGGAAGTTCTGGTTCAAGACTTTTCCTACGTATTAATTAGAATGTCCTGTCTTTTATTGATTTGTCATACTTAATTAAATAATCTGGATGAGTCATCTATTGTATATAATATATAGCAAATTTCTTCCTCCACTCTGTGGATTGTCTTTCATTCTCGTCA
This sequence comes from Delphinus delphis, assembly GCF_949987515.2. Classification (NCBI taxonomy): domain Eukaryota; kingdom Metazoa; phylum Chordata; class Mammalia; order Artiodactyla; family Delphinidae; genus Delphinus; species Delphinus delphis. The sequence goes on along the minus strand of NC_082683.1, from coordinate 141,723,897 downwards.
GGATAATTTTTAAAAAGAGGAGCTCTTAATTAAATTAAATTTAGTAAACTTTTATGATTATTGCTGCTTGCTCTCCACTTGTGAAATCTTTGTTTAATAAATCTTTGCCTACCACAAGGTCATAAAGATATTTTCTCTCTTATATTATCTTCTAGAAGTTTTATTGTTTTATTTTTTCTATTTCACCTGCATTTGATTTTTGAGGCTTGTATGAGGTGGGGATCAATGTCCATTTTTTCCCACATCGGTAGCTAGTTGATTGAGCACTATTTGGACCTGAAACCATCTATTGCAATAATATTTTGTTTTTAATCAGTTGACCAAATATGTGTGAATCTGTTTCTAAATTACTCATCCTACTTTATTGGCCTAGTTCTCTATCCTCGGGCCAGTATCCTACTCTTGATTATTATTACTTTTAGCAAGACTTGATATCTAGTAGTCTAAGTCCTCCAACTTTGTTCATCAAGGTTCCCATATCTATTCTCAATTCTTTGCTTTTTGATATGAATTTTAGGATCAGCTTTATATTTCCTAAAAAAAAGCCTACTGGAGTCTATAGATCAATATAGGGACAAATTATATCATTGTAATATTTAATAATTTTATCCATAAACACAAGTTATTATTCCATGTATTTAGGTCTTTAATTTCTCTCATTAATGTTTTAAGCTTTTGTATTCTTTTTTTTTTAAAGTATCATTAGACTTTAATACTTTTTTTTTCATGAAAGAATCAGCAATTGATTTTGGGTTTTTTCTGGCTCCAATCTCATTGCAGAGTTTGTTGGAACCATTTTCAAAACTGCTCAGCTTTGTAATTCAGAATGCTGCCTTCACTTTGGCCCACCTGGTGCAGGTGTGTGGCTTATGTTATTGAGCTTTCACTAAGGTAAGGTTGCATGTGTGTATGTGTCCCTGGGAAACAAACAACTGGAAGAAACATATTCTTTCTAATCAGTATCAAATCCCTCTTAGGTTAATTGCCTCGATATAGTTAAAAGTGAGTAATTCTACTGAGGTCTAATAAAAATCATTAGAAGGAAACACCTTGCACACACAAATATATAAACTATATGTTAAATATGCAAATTTGGAGAACTAAGGGTCATGTGGTTTAGAAGAGAAGAGGTATTTTGAATGAAATGAGATAATGGTCTAAATGACCTCTAATGTCCTTTTCAAGTTCACCATCCTATGATTAGTGGGCAAGCCATCAGTACATATCAATTTTATACCCAGAGTAGAAAAATATCAGCTTGTCATTGGAAAAAGACTATGGAGAGTTCCTTAATTCTCATCATTTGTCTGTCTCCCCAGTTCTGGGTTCTTGGCCTCTGAGATTGTAATCTCATCTTTTGTCATCTTGCTTTGATAATGGTTTCTCTATTGCATAATCTTTAGTATCCCCTGCTCCACTACTGAGGAAGTGGAAAAGCACTGCTTGCCCAGCGCATATAGCAGCCTTGTTGGTGCTGGTAGACACTGTCCTAATGGAAAAGAAGAAGGCAGGGCAAGTTGAGAACGTTTCTGTCCTTAAGAACAATGCACAAATGTTACTTTTCCAATTTCCAAATTTTCCAAGTTTATTTTCAGTGGGGTTTCTGTTTCTGTTGTTCCCTCTTTTTTATTTTTATTTTTTGCTTTTTATTTTTTTAATTTTATTTATTTTTAAAAATTTATTTATTTTTGACTGTGTTGGGTCTTTTATTGTTGTGCACGGACTTTCTCTAGTTGCTGCGAGCTGGGGCTACTCTTTGTTGCAGTGTGCAGGCTTCTTAATGTGGTAAGCCTTTGTATTCTTATATGTCTTCAATAGATTTATTCCTAGGTCTTTGATATTTAAAATTTTCATTTAAAAACTAAACTTACAATTTTAAAGAAGTTAAACTTTATTTTAAATAGTTCATTACTAATATATAGAAATACCACTGAAGAAATTTGTACAAGATTAGTGCTATTTCTGTCTTAAACATTTGGGGTAATTTATGAACAAAGCTTTCTGGGCTGAAAAATTTCTTTATGGAAGGTTTTAAGTTATGGATTCAACTTCATTAATAGATATAAAATTCAGGATTTAAATTTCTTCTTATGTTAATTTTGTTTATTGTGTTTAGCAATAAATGTGTCCATTTTATCTAAATTGTCAAATTTATTGGCAAGATGTTGTTCAAATATCTTTAATTTCTAAAGTTTCTATAGGATCCATAGTGAGTTAACCTTTTTCCATTTCTGATATTGGTAATCTATACTTTTTCTCTTGTTTTAAACAATTTTTCTAAGATTTATAATTTCAACTCTTTGAATTTTGTTGAAATTTGTTTTACAGACACTTGAAAAATGATGCGTATCCTGCAGTTTTCAGTACAGTGGTCCATGTATGTCACTTAAGCCAAGTTTTAAAATTTAGTTATTTAAATCTTAACTTTCCTATATTCATCTGACCTTTTTTTTCTTTTTTTTGTGGGGGGGGTCTATACATTTGTTACTGAAAAAAAGTGTGTTAAATCTCCAAATCTAATAGATTTGTATATTTCTATTTTTCTTCTTAGCTCTATGTCAGAGAGAGAGAGACAGGAAGACAGAGGGAGACAGAGAGAAAAGCAGAGTAATAGAGAGAGAGAGAGAGTGAGAAGGAGGAGAAGGAGAAGATTCTTTGACATAAATCATAACAATAATTTTTTGGATCTGTTACCAAAGACAAAGGAAACAAAAGCAAAAATAAAGAAATGTGACCTAATTAAATGTAAAAGCTTTAGTGCAACAAAGGAAACCATTGAAAAAACAAAAAGACAACCTACTTAATGGGAGAATGTATCTGCAAATGATATAACCGATAAGGGGTTACTACCCAAAATATATAAACAGCTCACACAACTCAATATCAAACAAATAAACAACTCAGTTCAAGAATTGGCAGAAGATCTGAATAGACATTTTTTTCTAAAGAAAGGCATACAGATGGCCAACAGGTACGTGAAAAAATGCTCATATCACTAATCATCAGAGAAATGCAAATCAAAACCACAGTGAGATATCACTTCACACCTGTCACAATGGCCATCAACAAAAAGACCACAAATATAAATGTTGGTGAGGATATGAAGAAAAGGGAACCCTTGTAAACTGTTGGTAGTAATGTAAACTTGTGCAGTCACTGTGGTAAACAGTATGCAGGTTCCTCAAAAAAGTAAAAATAAAACTATCATATGATCCAGCAATTCCACTCCTGGGTAAATATCTATAAAAAAATGAAAACACTAATTTTGAAAGTTACAAGCGCCCCAAAGTTCATAGCAGCATTATTTACAATAGCAAAGATATGGAAGCAACCTAAGTGTCCATCAACAGAGGAAAGGATAAAGATGTGGTGCACACACGCGCGCGCGCGCGCACACACACACACACACACACACACACACATATATACAGAGAAATATTAGCCATAAAAAGAAGGAAATTTTACCATTGGCAACAACATGGATGGACCAGGAGGGTATTATGCTTTAGTGAAATAAGTCAGAAAGAGAAAGACAAATACTGTATATTTTCACTTATATGTGGAGTCTAAAAGAATAAAACAAACAAATGAATATAACAAAACAGAAATCAACTCACCAATATAGAGAACAAACTAGTTACCAGTGGGGAGAAGGAATAGGGTAGGGGGAAGAGAGAAGTAGTGAATTAAGAGGTACAAAATACTATATGTAAGATAAAAAAGCTACAAGAATATATTGTACAGCATAGAGAATATAGTCAATGTTTTATAATTACTTTAAATGGAGTATAACCTATAAAAATATTGAATCACTATGTCACACACCTGAAACTACTATAATATTGTAAATCAACTATACATCAATCAAAATAAATACATAAATAAATAAATTCCATACTTTTAAAACAATGCATTTATTACTACACATGAAAACCTCAATGTTGGAGGTTGGTACAAGATGGCAGAGTAGAAGGACGTGCTCTCACTGCCTCTTGCGAGAGTACCGAAATCACAACTGCTGAACAATCATCAACAGGAAGACACTGGAACACACCAAAAATGATACCCCACATCCAAAGACAAAGGAGAAGCCACAATGAGATGGTAGGAGGGGCGCAATCACAATAAAATCAAATCCCATAACTGCTGGGTGGGTGATTCACAAACTGGAGAACACTTATACTACAGAAGTCCACCCACCAGCGTGAAGGTTCTGAGCCCCATGTCAGGCTTCCCAACCTGGGGGTCCAGCAATGGGAGGAGGAATTCTGAGAGAATCAGACTTTGAAGGCTAGTGGGATTTGATTGCAGGACTTCGACAGGACTGAGGGAAACAGAGACTCCACTCTTGGAGCGCACACACAAACTAGTGTGTGCATCGGAACTCAAGGGAAGGCACAGTGACCCCATAGGAGACTGAAACAGACCTACCTGCTAGTGTTGGAGGGTCTCCTGCAGAGGCAGGGGGTGGCTGTGTCTCACTGTGAGGACAAGGACACTAGCAGCAGAAGTACTGGGAAGTACTCCTTGGTGTGAGCCCTCCCTGAGTCCGCCACTAGCCCCACCAAAGAGCCCAGGTAGGCTCCAGTGTTGGACCGCCTCAGGCCAAACAACCAACAGGGAAAAGACCCAGCCCCACCCATCAGCAGACAAAAAGATCAAAGTTTTACTGAGCTTTGCCCACCAGAGCAACAGTCAGCTCTACCCACCACCAGTCCCTCCCATCAGGAAACTTGCACAAGCCTCTTAGATAGCCTCATCCACCAGAGGGCAGACAGCAGAAGCAAGAAGAATTACAATCCTGCAGCGTGTAGAACAAAAACCACATTCACAGAAAGACAGACAAAATGAAAAGGCAGAGGACTATGTACCAGATGAAAGAACAAGATAAAAACCCAGAAAAACAACCAAATGAAGTGGAGATAGGCAACATTCCAGAAAAAGAATTCAGAATAATGATAGTGAAGATGATCCAGGACCTCGGAAAAAGAATGGAGGAAAAGATCGAGAAGATGCAAGAAATGTTTAACAAAGACCTAGAAAAATTAAAGAACAAACAAACAGAGTTGAACAATACAATAACTGAAATGAAAACTACACTAGAAGGAATCAATAGCAGAATAACTGAGGCAGAAGAACGGATAAGTGACCTGGAAGACAGAATGGTGGAAGTCACTGCCATGGAACAGAATAAAGAAAAAAGAATGAAAAGAAATGAAGACAGGCTAAGAGACCTCTGGGACAACATTAAACGCAACAACATTTGCATTATAGGGGTTCCAGAAGGAGAAGAGAGAGAGAAAAGACCTGAGAAATTATTTAAAGAGATTATAGTCGAAAATTTCCCTAACACTGAAAAGGAAATAGCCACCCAAGTTGAGTAAGCGCAGAGAGTCCCAGCAGGATAAACCCAAGGAGAAACACACCGAGAAACATAGTAATCAAATTGCCAATAATTAAAGACAAAGAAAAATTATTAAAAGCAACAAGGGAAAAAAACCAAATAATATACAAGGGAACTCCCATAAGGTTAACAGCTGATTTCTCAGCAGAAACTCTACAAGCCAGAAGGGAACGGCATGATATACTTAAAGTGATGAAAGGGAAGAATTTACAACCAAGATTACTCTACCCAGTAAGGATCTCATTCAGATTCATCTGGAAGTCAAAAGCTTTACAGACAAGCAAAAGCTAAGAGAATTCAGCACCACCAAACCTGCTCTACAACAAATGCTAAAGGAACTTCTCCAAGTGGGAAACACAAAAGAAGAAAAGGACCTACTAAAACAAACCCAAAAGAATTAATGAAATGGTAATAGGAACATACATATTGATAATCATCTTAAATGTGAGTGGATTAAATGCTCCAACCAAAAGTCACAGGCTTGCTGAATGGATACAAAACCAAGAACCATATATATGCTGTCTACAAGAAAGTGAGGGAGTGGAAAAAGATATTCCATGCAAATGGGAATCAAAAGAAAGCTGGAGTAGCAATACCCATATCAGATAAAATAGAGTTTAAAATAAAGAATGTTACAAGAGACAAGGAAGGACACTACATAATGATCAAGGGATTAATCCAAGAAGAAGATATAACAATTATAAATATATATGCACCCAAGATAAGAGCGCCTTAATACATAAGGCAAATGCTAACAGCTCTAAAAGAGGAAATCGACAGTAACACAATAATAGTGGGGGACGTTAACACCTCACTTACACCAATGGACAGATCATCCAAACAGAAAATTAATAAGGAAACACAAGCTTTAAATGACACAATAGACCAGATAGATTTAATTGATATTATAGGACATTCCATCCAAAAACGACAGATTACACTTTCTTCTCAAGTGCACATGGAACATCCTCCGGGGTAGATCACAACTTGGGTCCAAAGCAAGCCTCAGTAAATTTAAGAAAACTGAAATCTAATCAAGCATCTTTTTTGACCACAATGCTATGAGATTAGAAATAAATTACAGAGAAAAAAACATAAAAAACACAAACACATGGAGGCTAAACAATACTTTACTAAATAGCCAAGAGATCACTGAAGAAATCAAAGAGGAAATCAAAAAACACCTAGAGACAAATGACAATGAAAACACGACGATCCAAAACCTATGCGATGCAGCAAAATCAGTTCTAAGAGGGAAGTTTATAGCAATACAATCCTACCTCAAGAAACAACAAACATCTCAAATAAACAATCTAACATTACACCTGAAGGAACTAAAGAAAGAAGAACAAACAAAACCCAAAGTTAGTACAAGGAAAGAAATCATAAAGCTCAGAGCAGAAATAAATGAAATAGAAACAAAGAAAGCAATAGCAAAGATCAATAAAACTGAAAGCTGGTTCTTTGAGAAGATAAACAAAGATAAACCATTAGCCAGACTCATCAAGAAAAAGAGAGGACTCAAATCAATAAAATTAGAAATGAAAAAGGAGAAGTTAAAACAGACACTGCAGAAAGCATCCTAAGAGACTACTACAAGCAACTCTATGCCAATAAAATGGACAACCTGGAAGAAATGGACAAATTCTTAGAAAAGTATAACGTTCCAGGTCTGAACCAGGAAGAAATAGAAAATATGAACAGACCAATCACAAGTAATGAAACTGAAACTGGGATTAAAAATCTTCCAACAAACAAAAGCCCAGGACCAGATGGCTTCACAGGTGAATTTTATCAAACATTTAGAGAAGAGCTAACACCCATCCTTCTCAAACTGGTCCAAAAAATTGCAGAGTAAGGAACACTCCCAAACTCATTCTATGAGGCCACCATCACCTTGATACCAAAACCAGACAAAGATACTAGAAAAAAAGAAAATTACAGACCAATATCACTGATGAATATAGATGCAAAAATTCTCAACAAAATATTAGCAAGCAGAATCCAACAACACATTTAAAGGATCATACACCATGATCAAATGGGATTTATCCCAGGGATTCAAGGATTCTTCAACATACACAAATCAATCAATGTGTTACATCATATTAACAAATTGAAGAAGAAAAACCATATGATCATCTAAATAGAGGCAGAAAAAGCTTTTGACAAAATTCAACACCCATTTATGATAAAAAACTCTCCAGAAAGTGGGCATAGAGGGAACCTACCTCAACATAATAAAGACCATATACAACAAACCCACAGCAAACATCATTCTCAATGATGAAAAAAGCATTTCCTCTAAGATTAGGAACAAGACAAGGATGTCCACTCTCACCGCTATTATTCAACATAGTTTTGGAAGTCATAGGCATGGAAATCAGAGAAGAAAAAGAAATAAAAGGAATACAAATTGGAAAAGAAGAAGTAAAACTGGCACTGTTTGCAGATGACATGATATTATACATAGAGAATCCTAAAGATGCCACCAGAAAACTACTAGAGCTAATCAATGAATTTGGTAAAGTTGCAGGACACAAAATTAATGCACAGAAATCCCTTGCATTCCTATACACTAATGATAAAAAATCTGAAAGAGAAATTAAGGAAACACTCCCATTTACCACTGCAACAAAAAGAATAAAATATCTAGGAATAAACCTACCTAAGGAGACAAAAGACCTGTATGCAGAAAACTATAAGACACTGATGTAAGAAGGTAAAGATGATACAATCAGATGGAGAGATATACCATGTTCTTGGATTGGAAGAATCAACATTGTGAAAATGACTCTACTACCCAAAGCAATCTACAGATTCAGTGCAATCCCTATCTAATTACCAATGACATTGTTTACAAAACTAGAATAAAATATCTTAAAATTTGTATGGAGACACATAAGACCCTGAATAGCCGAAGCGTCCCTGAGGGAAAACAATGGAGCTGGAGGAATCAGGCTCCCTGACTTCAGACTATACTACAAAGCTACAGTAATCAAGACAATATGGTACTGGCACAAAAACAGAAATATAGATCAATAGAACAGGATAGAAAGCCCAGAGGTAAACCCACACACCTATGGTCAACTAATCTATGACAAAGGAGGCAAGGATATACAATGGAGAAAAGACAGTCTCTTCAGTAAATGCTGCTGGGAAAACTGGACAGCTACATGTAAAACAATGAAATTAGAACACTCCCTAAGACCATACACAAAAATAAACTCAAAATGGTTTAGAGACCTAAATGTAAGCCCAGACACTATAAAACTCTTAGAGGAAAACATAGGAAGAAAACTCTTTGACATAAATCACAGCAAGATCTTTTTTGATCTACCTCCTAGAGTAATGGAAATAAAAACAAAAATAAACAAATGGGACCTAATGAAACTTGATAGCTTTTGCCCTGCAAAGGAAACTACAAACAAGATGAAAAGCAGCCTTCAGAATGGGAGAAAATATTTGTAAATGAATCAACAGACAAAGAATTAATCTCCAAAATATATAAACAGCTCATGCAGCTCAATATTAAACAACAATCAACCCAATCCAAAAATGAGCAGAAGACCTACATAGACATTTCTCCAAAGAAGACATACAGATGGCCAAGAAGCACATGAAAAGCTGCTCAACATCACTAATCATTAGAGAAATGCAAATCAAAACTACAATGAGATATCACCTCACACCAGTTAGAATGGGCATCCTCAGAAAACATACAAACAACAAATGCTGGAGAGGGTGTGGAGAAAAGGGAAACCTCTTGTACTGTTGGTGGGAATGTAAATTGATACAGCCACTATGGAGAACAGTATAGAGGTTCCTTAAAAAACTAAAAATAGAACTACCATATGACCCAGCAATCCCACTACTGGGCATATACCCAGAGAAAACCATAATTCAAAAAGACACATGTACCCCAATGTTCATTGCAGCACTATTTACAATAGCCAGGTCATGGAAGCAACCTAAATGCCCATCGACAGACAAATGGTTAAAGAAGTCATGGTACATATATACAATGGAATATTACTCAGCCATAAAAAGGATCAAAATTGGGTCATTTGCAGAGACATGGATGGATCTAGAGACTGTCATACAGAGTGAAGTAAGTCAGAAAGAGAAAAACAAATATCGTATATTAACACATGTATGTGGAACCTAGAAAAATGGTACAGATGAACCGGTTTGCAGGGCAGAAATTAATACACAGATGTAGAGAACAAACATATGGACACCAAAGGGGGAAAGTGGTGGGGAGGGGGTGATGGTGTGATGAATTGGGATATTGGGATTGACATATATACACTAATATGTTTAAAATGGATAACTAATAAGAGCCTGCTGTATAAAAAAATAAATAAAATAAAATTCAAACAAAAACACTTCAATATTGTTAAAATCAAGTAATCTACATATTTGGTTTTTTATTGTTTCACACATAGAAGTTATGAAATATCAATGGTTGTGGAATCAGAGTCTCTAATTTTTATATAAATGTAAGTATAAATAATTTTCTGTTTGTTTATTGTATTAACTTGTTAAATAGAAAAATATAATTTCTTAAATACACTGATACATGTTAGTTGAATATTTTCTAATATGAAAATCACAAAAGCAAACCAAGTGATAGGTCACAAGATCTCTGCCTTAAATTTTCCATAACTCGTTTAGGGTGACAAGCACTGTTTACAAAATTTTAAAAAATAAGTGAAATATTCTATCGCTTATAATTTTCTTGGGGAAGGAAAAACACATTTGCATATGAAAGTATCTCAAGCAAGACTTAAAAGCAACTTAAAATGCAGTAGAAATTAACATATTGCAGTTGAAATAGAAACACAATTAAGAAGATTGAGTAATAATTAACATTTTTATAGATTACGAAGCACTTTCACCTGTACTATCTCATCTGATCCTGGCAACAACCCTCAGAGCAAGGTATTATCTTCCACACTATCATTGACAGAGTCAACCAGTAGAGAGACCTGGGCTGAAACACAGGTCTTCTCATACATTCATCCTATCTCCCAAATGTAATGACAACTTACCAATGGTGGGCTTTAGCTGTGACAGGAGACACATTACAAAGAATAAGACTCAGGTAGACACTGCTCTCCTGGAGCTTATGAATCATGAGGGAGGCAGATCAATGGTCACAATACATAGTGATAAAATCTGTGATGGTGGCAGTGTGAGGTCATATGAGAAATGAAGGGGACCTAAATCAGATCTGGAAGACAGATGATCAGGGAAGTCTATTCTATAGAGAGAAGTCTCTAAGAAAGATGAAATAAAACCCAGAGCTGGGAAAGTACAGCCTGTCTGACGGGCTGAAAGGAGACCCTCGTGGCTGGAATATAGATGTAGGTCCCCCGGCCATGATGAGGCTGGACATTTCGAAATCTGTATTGTTACTTTATACTATAGAGTTAATAAAAGAATACTACCAATTATTGTAAGTATTTAAGAGATTTATAGGAATACTAGTAAGTATATTAGATTGTATTAATGCATTGTAGTTCTCAAAGCAGATTTACTTAATTTCTAATTATAAGCTTATTGATAAAATTCTAAAAGGACTGCTCTACTCAGATATTTTGGGGGCACTGCAGAGATTAGCAGAGACCTAGTGGGATCTTGATACATATTTGTGAGGTCAAATTATCAGAAATTATAAATGAGTTCCCGAAGTATAAGATGAAACATATCACGCACCCTAGGAGGGCCAGGTGAAGCTCGGAATTAGAACTGTAGGCAAGATTGGAGCATGTACCACATTTCTAGAATGCTGTCTCAATCAATCAAAAGAAAGTTAACCAAGAAAGCATCAGAACTCTAATTCCAGGAAGCAAGACTGCAGTTGTAAAAATTAAGAACAGACTAGTACACTTGGACCACACAGGAAGGCTGATGTTGAAACAAGGAAGGCTTTCGGATCCTATGCCTCTTTATAGCGAAACTGCACTATCTCCAAAACACCTGGGTAAATCCTTTTGCGAGATCCCTTAGGATTCCAAGAGGAAACTGACTTCTTCCAGTCAAGCGCTTGCACTTGCAATGCAGATCTTGTCTCTAAGCCACAAAATGAGCAAAGGCATTTTTGGCCATTTTCAGTCACATAGCCAGCCCAGAGAACTCTTCTGGGAAAAGTGCATTCCTGGGAGCAAAATGGTCCCTTAATTGGGCAGCTGGGAGAATGCATGGACTAGTGGGCCACTTTAACTAGGATCCCATCAAGGTTGCAAACTTGGAGTGAGCAAGCAGTGCCTTGTGGAAGGAGATAACTCTTCCTAAGACAGGGAAAGGACAGCACCAGCCAAGCCCATGTTATGAATCCTGTTCATTTACTTTACCTCATATTCTATCATCCCCTTCCATTGCTGAATAGTGCTCATTGTGATGCTCCAGGTACATTCCAGGAAATTTGTACCAAGCCTCTTCTATCATCATCCTTGTAGCTCCTAGCCTGGGTGCAGATGTCACTGTCAATATTCATTTCATGCCATTCTAAAGGCTTACTTTAAAAGTTACTTCTGGAATTTATGAGTGAATTCACGTATTTCTTAGGTTTAGAAAGCCCAACTATTTGAACAAATACAATTTTGGATCTATAGTTTCAGATCCTGAAGATTATTTTAATAAGTCAAGATAATAAATGTTTTCCAAAGTTTTAATTCAACCTCGCACTCATGACTTGATAAAATCTTTCTCATTCATAGTCATGCAATATGTGCTTACATCTTCAAAGGAAGCAGGATAGTCCTAAAAAGGATAATAAGCTAAGGCAACTGCAGAGATATCGAAGGTTTGGTATCACCTTTTAATTCCCTCTGTATTGGCTTTCACACTGGGAAGGTTGTAAACAAACCATTATTCAAGTCGCTTAATATCATGAACCCAGATTGGTAAAAAACTGGTGAGTTGACTCGTCTATAACAATCTGTTGATTGACTTAGTTGTTCCATTTTCAAAGCCTGTTAAAACTCTTTTGGTGTCTATGTGAAGGTACTCAATGCATCTCTATTGGTAGATTACTATTCCTGGACATAGGCTATGTGACATGAAGAGCACCTTAGTCTAAATTCTCCAAGAGTGCTACATAATTTCATTCCTTAGACTTCCCCTATCTGATCATTCTAGTGCAGAAACAGCATGGAGTCAGATGGGTCAGATCTAAGCCCTGGCTCTGCCACTTTTCAGCAGATATTACTTCACCTCTAGGAGTTTCAGTTACTTCATCTATGAAATAATAGTGATATCAAAGTACCTTGTAGAATACTGAGTGGATTAAATGAAGTGTTTATGAATCCTCCAAGAACCTGTTTGGTACAAAATAGCAAGACAGTATATATTAATTTTTTCTGTCAATGGCTGGAATCTACAATCTAATATCTTCTCTTAATGCTTTCTCCACCTCCCTTGCCTTAAATAAAACAAACTCTCCCCAGAGCCATCACTCAAGTGCTTATTCTTTCTTGTTTCCATATGGTCAGGTAAGAAGAGGCTATTTTTTTAAGAAGAGGCCATTTTCCCACCTGTTTATGAGCTCTTCCAGACCTTATTCTTCTACCCTCCCTTGAAGACCTTTCTTTCCATAACTTCATCCTCTTCCCCTCCGTTGATTTATTTCCTTCACCTATAGTCATATTCAAACATTTCTTATCTTAAAAAAATAGCTAAATAAATAAAAAGTGTTACCCTTGACTCTGTGCCCCTAATTACCATAACAATCTCTTCCTTGACATAAAAGATAAGTATATTCCTCTTCCAGATCCTGTACTAAGAGCTGAAAGTGAAATGAGTAAGTCAGAATTCTTGCCCTGAATTTGTTCATGGTACTGGAAATAATGTATCTCTATTATCATATTTAGTACATTGTATTTCCATTCTGTTTCCTCACTTGTAAACAGGAGATAATAAAAGTTTAGTTTTTGCTCATGCAAATCTGATATGGATCTGGTAGTCTTCCACAGATTGCATGGCTGGGGAAGAGAAAGCTTCAGGGTCCTATGGGATGTTCTGAAGGACCTGGTCTGCCACTCGCTTACATCACTTATGATGCCCACACCCAACTGACCAGAACTAAGTCACAAGTCCCCAACCTAATGGAAAGTACAAGGAAGCCTGAAAATGCAGTTTTTATGTGTTCCCTGGAAGAGAAAACTGTGGTAAACATACACCGTTATCTCTGCTTAACATTAATATCATCTTTTAAATTACTGTTTCTTTCAGGAGTATGTAATCTCTTAAGAGAAATGTACTCATCTTTACTAATTTTTTTTTTTTTTTGCTTCTCTACAGTACATGGCAAGCACTCAGTGAATGTTTGTTAAATGACTGACAGACTCATTAACTGAATGAATGAGTGACTTGAGAATGAATGAATGGTTGATTGTCTGAAGTCATTTGCTGATGGTTAAAACTAGAACACAATATCACAAATACTCCTATTGGGAGACAATTCCCCATGGGCCTTTCACGTTTCTATACATCTTGCAAGTGAGTCACTGGCTACCCTTTCTTCTAGTCTATCTCAAGGATATTCACCTAACAATCAGCCTTATAAGACAGAGATAATGTCTCCCTCCAAAGCTCAGAGAAGTTTTGCTCACAGCCTTTTAAGATAGAGATGATGCTCTGAAACAAGGGGCAGGCATGAATACTCTTCAATAAAATAAAGTAATGCCTAACTCCGGAGCAAAAGGAAAGCATGCTTAATGCCCTTTATAAAAGATTCAGGTGCCCAAGTGCCCAAAGCTCAGAATTCCTCTCCTATAATGCAACCCATTGTATGTGCAGGTGTCATTGGCCCTATTCACATCACAATATGGGAATAGGGCCTCAGGAAAGCACCAAAATGCAGATACTCTGGCTACTGCTATTGCTGTGAGTAATAAATAAGCCTTCATCTTTGACCCAGGAGTCTCATTTCTTCTGCCAGCATCCATGAAACTGTCAGACTAACTTGTTAGCTTACTGTAAGCAAAGGAAAATCTCAGCCCCTTCACAGTTCTAGACAACTCCTTCCACTAGAAATTTGCATTGTTTTGTTTTATGTCCATTTTGCTTTTAGCTTGCCTTGTTGTGCATGACTTTTGTACATAAAGTTAAAAATCCAGCTCCTCCCCAAAAATGTTTTGCATATCTTTGCTTCCTTTGTCCTTGTTTCGCAGATAAATGTAAAAGCAGTTTCCTGTGTTTATTTACCAAAAAATATCCATTTTGTTACAAATGTAAAAAAAATTGTCATGCTGCAGACAATTATATATTTTTGAGGTCCAACAGAACTGTTGATGTCATTACTCCCCCTTGCTAAAGTTACAAAAGTTCCTGTTCACAAAAGGCATTAGCAGACATTGTGATTAGAATGATCTAACACACAAGAGGGTCTGTTAATGCATGGGATGTTCCAAGCAGTTTGGAGTGTTTCAGCATGCCTTTCCGCCTCCCCTTTGCTCTATTGAACACAGTCTTTGCTAGAGTGCAGGTGTGTTCCTGAGATGCTTGTCCTTGAAGGGAGCAAGCACTGTGCCAGAACCCAGCAGAAGCATTTTTCCAATTTCCCACAGGAAAAAGCGAATGGAATGGTAAATCATTTGTGAAGCCAGATGAAAGCAATGCATTAATGCATGGATTTGTACCATTCTTTGTTCTCTTAGACGCCCACTAGTTTGTCTTGCTGCAAATGGCCCACTGGAGCCAAAAGAGAATAAATACAAATTTCTTAAGAATCAGATGAGTTTTCCATTGGCTGACATTGATGAATTCTCAGTCTCTAAAGAGTTCTTCACACTCAGTTCTTCAACATTGATTCTCTCAGAATCTTACAGAGTAAAATCTTTCTCTGTGGTCTTAATAAGAGTGGAAAGATTCAAGCTACTACCTGAGAGAGTGGAAGAGGGATGATGTTGTCCTCTCTAAACCATTGGTGAGCAAGACTAAAAGCACTGTGATTTACGCTTTAGTAATTTGTTTGTAATAGAAAAACAATTTCCCTTTGATTAATGGAAGATTCTTAATGGATTCAGCTATTTATTAATTTCCAGCAAGGACAATGTTGTTTTCCTGAAAGAAATTAAATCAAAGCAGCTGTAAAAGCTAGGATTTGGGGAGTTCTAGAAAAAAATTTTTCTCTTTTAATTTAAAATAAGAATTACACATCTATAATGTCCCAAAAGAGTCTCAGAAGGAAACAACTGCTGTAAGTCCCCCACATACGAATGAGTTCCATGCCAAGAGTCCGTTCGTAAATCCAATTTGTTCATAAATCCAACAAAGTTAGACTAGGTACCCAACTAACACAATCGGCTATATAGTACTGCACTGTAATAGGTTTATAATATGTTTCACACAAATAATACATAAAAAAACAAACACAAAAAACATTTTTAATCTTACAGTACAGTACCTTGAAAAGTAGAGTAGTACAGTACAACAGCTGCCATACAGGGGCTGGCATCGAGTGAAGAGACTAGAAGAGTTACTGACTGGAGGAGGGAGAGGAGGTGGGAGATGGTAGAGCTGAAGGATTGTCAGCAATGGGAGATGGAGAGCAAGCTGCAACTTCACTCACGCCTGGTTCTGGTTCCTTAATGGAATCAATTCTATCTACCCACTTGAAAAGATGATCCAGTGACATCTGGGTCATAGCTCTTTTTTCTTGTCATAGATGACACAATAGCACTGGATTGCATTCTGAACGGCTGCTGCCACCTTCATGTAAAGTTTAACGTTCGGGTCCTGTGACTCAAAAACTAACAGTGCCTCCTCAAATAAAGAAAATCCCCTTGCTATTTCCTGCGATGTGAATCTCTTCGGTTCTTCAGTTACTTCTTCTTCCTCTTGTCTCTCTTTGTCCTTTCTCTGGGCCTCCGATTCCATCAGGTCTTCATTAGTAAGCTCCTCCTTGTGTTGCACGGCAAGTTTCATTGTTATCGCTTGACTCTTCTTAGCAGTACCATCTACATCACCGCTGATTTTATGCTTGCTTCTAAACATCCTGGGCTTGAAATATAGATACTATACTACTGTACTCAGTACAGGACTGTACAGTAAAGTACACATAAGCATAACCACGTGTAGAGGATGCACGCACACGACAATGCACGCCAGACACATGAACTAACTTATGTGACTGGACATGCGAATGCACGTTTGCATCTTTGAAAGTCCTCAACTTGAAGGTTCGTACGTAGGGGACTTACTACAGTTTCATTTTTCATGGATTAGGTTTCTTAAGACGGTATAAAAAATCATGTTTTTATCAACAGCTTTTGATGCTCAAGGCACCATAAGACGAAAAAGAAGTTTATAAAACACAAATAATAAGGGATTTATCTTATAGGGCTTTATCTCTGAATTTACTCTTTTAAAACTGATGAAAAGTAACAGATATCCAGTACATATAAGCATATTGAGTGTCCACAGCACGAACCCATCACAAGCCTTACTACTGTCTCCATCAGGTTCTTGCTCTGTGGTTTGGCCCAGGCTACCAGCAAGTCTGTCTAGTTCCTTACTTAGTGCTAGAAGACAATCATATTTTTATGTTACTCAAGCGTGAGACTCAGTAAATAATTGTAAAATTGTGTTAAGATGTCTAAGCAAAATTCTTCCACTGCTTCTGGCACGGTGCTTTGTCCCTTTCAAGGATGACCACCTAGGGAACACACCTGCACTCTAGCAAAGATTGTGTTCACCAGAACAAAGGGGAGGTAGAAAGATATTCTGAAACATTCCAAACTGCTTGGAATATGCCATGTATTAACAGATCCTCTTGTGTATCGGATCATTCTCATCACAATGTCTGCCGATGTCTTTTGCAAATAGGAACCTCATATAAAATCAAAACGAGATCAATGAACGGTCCTTTCCACTCTCCTGTTGTACAAATGCGCTCTTTGCAAACTGACTGGAAAAGGGGTGTTAGTATGTGGTGAGGGGTGGGTGGGGACGAGGAAAATGAGGTCTTCTCAGATGTTCTACTCAGGTCCAGAAGATACAGATGACTACTTACTGGTTGTTTTTGTTCTTTAGAGTTATCACTCAATACAAGTTATTTTGGCGTCTTCATTTATTTGCTTATGTAACTAATACACATTTATTGTAGAATGACTAAAACACCTAGAAAAGCAAAAATACCTAGCACCCCCTGAAATCATTTGATTATCCTACCAGCATAGATGGCTACAATTGTGTGTTGGCATAATAAGAGTGTCCTAGTCAGTTTGGACTGCTGTAACAGAATACATACCATAGACTGGGTAGGTAATAAACAACAGAAATTGATTTGTTACAGTTCTGGAGGTTGGAAGTCTAAGATTTGGACACCAGTATAGTTGGGTTCTAGTGAGGGTCCTCTTCTAGGTTGCAGAAGGCCACTCCTCATCGTATATTTACATGACAGAAGGAGCAAGGGAGCTCTCTGGAGTTTCTTTGTAAGGGCACTAATCCCATTCAGGAAGGCTCCACCCTCATAAACTAATCACCTTCCAAAGCCCTCACCTCTTAATACCATCACATTGGTCATTAGGCTTCAGTTATGAATTTTGGAGGTATACATTCAGTCCCTAGCAAAGAGTAATCAAGTCTTTAAGTGGTTACAGAGTATCTACAGCTGCATACTCTAGAAAATTCCAGGCCTCATCTACAAACACACCTTCCTACTTATACACGCCTCTGATTTTCCTTTCCCCTTTTCTTTCCTCAATCCCTCAGGAACAAAGGGGAGGGATGCCAAGGAAATATTGTCCTGATGACTATCTAGGGAGAGTCATTCTCACTGTCATTCTTACTGTAGCCCCACTGGCTCAGAAGTCTGCCCTTCACCATGGATCCAACCTGGAGATGAGAGGACCAGGCTCTTCCTATATGGTTAAGTGAATGGACATTCCCCTGTCACTTTTATAAATTCAAGATTTCCCTCTGCCCAGAGATTTGGTAGAATAGAAGCTCACCGTATATGGATGAATGAAATTCAAGGATTTGCTTTCTGCCTAAAATTCCCTCCTATTGACTGTGGACAGACTGGTACATACCAAGTGATAAACCAACCACTGTGTCCCACAGCCAGTTTGGCTCAGAGCAGATGGTGGTGCCAGACAGGAGAGATGAATAGGTTGAACTAACCTCCTCTGGCCTTTGAGTTATATTCAAGTGAAGCTTGTCTTCCCATCATAATTCTTATTCAATGCCAGGGGTATGGGCCTGATTCTACAATATCAGCTCTGTGAGCCCCACTCTTGCTACCCTTTCAACACTCTCATTTCTCACTTCCTACTCCTTCAGGGGACATTTTTTTTCAGTTTGAATAACTGAATCAGGAATTTCTGTCTAGCATGCAAAGCCAAGAAATCAATTTGGTTTAGGACAAGCTGAGCTAGAGTCTGCACCACTTTTCATTGCCACACTGTGGCTCTGCATTTTCCATCAAAGCACACACGACAATGGATTTACCTGTTTTAAAAAATGCTTCCTGGCCAGGCAGCCAAACTTTCAGCGTCACTGACCTCTGACCAAAGACCTGCACCCCTTTCCTCTTTGCTTCTGTCTTCTTGGTTTCCTCTTCAGTCCCAGAAAACCTCTCTAGTGAAGGTGACTTGTTTTGATTTAGCCGTACAAAGCGGCAGTAGCAAAGGTAATGCCTTGTCCTTCCCCACCTCATCATAAGCTTTTCCTTGGAGCAGTTCCTGTTATATTGGCAAAGTTACTATGCCAGGAAGGTAGTAGACTATGCCAGGAAGTCGGAGTCCTGGACTGAGCCATCTGTCACTTTGGTGCCAGAGTCACTGCAGGAGCATTGCGCTGTTTTCTTCTACTGACACTGATAGCAAGGTGGTTACACTCTATGCTTGAGTATTATTTTAAGAAAAATGCATTACAACCTAAAAATCCTACTTATAGAACGTGGTCTCCTCCTTAGAAAAGGTGTGATCTGTTTTTGTTGATGCCTCTAATAACGCATGTATCCACCAACATGTCTATTCCTACAACAATAGGTCTGAATTAGTTACATTTGTACATCACGATCTTAAAAATGATCATCAAAACCAGTGGAATTCTCAGGCTGTTTAAACAGAGTTCCAAACTGTAGCTGTTTCACATAAATACTGAAGCAGGTTTGGAAATAGACAAGCCCAGATTCAGATATTAGCTGTGCCACTTATTAGTTCTTAGACCTTGGGCAAGTTTCAGATTCAATTCCCACATCTGTAAGATGGAGACTAGGAAAACAACCATAGTGAACAAGCAGTAAGTCCTACTGCATCCCAAGAACTATGCTAAGTGTTTTATAGCCATTATATCATTTAATCCTCACAACAAGCCTGTGACTTAGACAGTTATTATACCCATTTTACAAAGGTGAACACTGAGGCTCTGGGTGTCCTCATTGTGTTGACGTGGAGATGAGCTGAGGGGAACCATGTGAAGGGCTTCACACACTGGCAACAGTTATTGCTGCTGTTGTTGTTGTCGTCATCGTTATTGATCCCCTTCTCAAAGATGTCCTTTAAATACTTTAGTCCAACTGTATACTCACTTCTTGGAACACACCTTTGTTGTTTGTCAAAGTCTTTTCCTTCCTCTCTCACAGCCAACGCTTTATAAGCTTTTTACATTTCCCTTTCTTTCTACTTTCCTTAACTTGTTGGAAGTGAGATGATCAAGGTCTGTGGAGCAAAAAATTGTAACTTGTATTCTTCAGTTTCTTAACGTAAAAGGCACCTTCTCTATTAATTGAACATATGGTGAATAAACACTTAAGCTGATGTGTTTTACGTTTTTAGATTTATGGATCCACCAGATAAGCCTCCACTTAGGCAACCGCTGGAGTCCCCTTGAGTTTTATTATTTATTTTTCTGATTACCAAAATTATACAAAATTCAACCATTACAGAAGTAATTAACTTTAAAAAGGAAAGTCCTCCTCACCAAAAATCCACCTTCAGAGACGACCACTGTTAAAAGAATGTAACATATTGCATCCCTCCATCTTTTTTTTCTATTATTTATTTACTCACAAATATACAGGTATAAATGTACCTCATTCTTTTCAACAACTGTTTAGTATTCTGTTTCGTGAATATACCTAATGATTCACGTAATTCTCATAATTTGCCTCTTAGGAAGTCAAGCATCTCTGGAGCATGCGCGTGTGCGTGTGTGCGCGCACACACACACACACACACACACACACACACACAGATGAAATATCCCCTATAAACCTGTTTCTGCTGCTGGGGAAGTCTATTGTTATTTGTTATTAAAATACCATATCTCTGGTTGTGTTCTATTCCAATGCAGGTACCCTGAGTACTCAGGTACCCTGAGTCAATAATTCATTAAATGATTAACACTTAGAGCTTGGCGCCTGGATAAATTGAGAGGAAGAGGACAGAAAATGAAAATGGAAGGTACAAAAGAAAAACCTTTGCCATTATAGTTGTTTTCTGAGTGGTTGTTTTCACTGGGCCCATACAGTTGCCTGGGGTCAGGGTGCAAGAGAATGACTACTAAGAGGCATAAGGCAACTTTTTGGGGTGATTGGAAGGGTGGTTATATGTGTAGTTACATGGTTGTCAAAACTTATCTAACAGTATAAAATGAATGCAGTTTCTTGTATGTAAATCATACCTCAATAAAGTTCTGTTTAATGGTATGTGTTGTCTATTATTTTCTCAGGGGCTGCTTTATAACTTTTTTTACAAAGATAAACACAGATTTTTAAAATAACTTTAAATGTTTACTGATGACTTTTCTCCTAATCTGTAAATCTCTTTGCTGTTTCTATCTAGCGCTCCACAATCAAATTTACATATAAAAATTATCTCTCTAACTGGTCACCTAATGATCAGTAGCTCTTATCCTTAGAATGTGTACTTAGGACTAACCTTCTCTCCCCACATCAGTCATAGGCATTAATATACTTATTATCTTTGCCAGTTAGACAACATATACTATTTAAAAGAAGTGTGCAGTTTTCCCAGCACCACTTATTGAAAACTGGACAGCTACATGTAAAATAATGAAATTAGAACACATCCTAACACCATGCACAAAAATAAACTCAAAATGGATTAAAGACCTACATGTAAGGCCAGACACTATAAAACTCTTAGAGGAAAACATAGGCAGAATACTCTATGACATAAATCCCAGCAAGATCCTTTTTGACCCACCTCCTAGAGAAATGGAAATAAAACCAAAAATAAACAAATGGGACCTAATGAAACTTCAAAGCTTTTGCACAGCAAAGGAAACCATAAACAAGATGAAAGGACAACCCTCAGAATGGGAGAAAATATTTGCAAATGAAGGAATTGACAAAGGATTAATCTCCAAAATTTACAAGCAGCTCATGCAGCTCAATATCAAAAAAACAAATAACCCAATCCAAAAATGAGCAGAAGACCTAAATAGACATTTCTCCCAAGAAGACATACAGATTGCCAACAAACACATGAAAGGATGCTCAACATCACTAATCATTAGAGAAATGCAAATCAAAACTACAATGAGGTATCACCTCACACCGGTCAGAATGGCCATCATCAAAAAATCTGCAAACAATAAATGCTGGAGAGGGTGTGGAGAAAAGGGAACCCTCTTGCACTGTTGGTGGGAATGTAAATTGAGGCAGCCACCATGGAGAACAGTATGGAGGTTCCTTAAAAAACTACAAATAGAACTACCATATGACCCAGCAATCCCACTACTGGGCATATACCCTAAGAAAACCATAATTCAAAAAGAGTCATGTACCAAAATGTTCATTGCACCTATATTTACAATAGCCAGGACATGAAAGCAACCTAAGTGTTCATCAACAGATGAATGGACAAAGAAGATGTGGCACATATATACAATGGAATATTACTCAGCCATAAAAAGAAATGAAATTGAGTTATTTGTAGTGAAGAGTTATTTGAAGTTATTTGTAGTGAAGTTATTTGTAGTGAAGCCTAACCTAGAGTCTGTCATACAGAGTGAAGTAAGTCAGAAAGAGAAAAACAAATACCGTATGCTAACACATATACATGGAATCTAAAAAGAAAGAAAAGTTTCTGAAGAAACTAGGGGCAGGACAGGAATAAAGACGCAGATGTAGAGAATGGACTTGAGGACACAGGGAGGGGGAAGGGTAAGCTGGGACGAAGTGAGAGAGTGGCATGGACATATATTCACTACCAAATGTAAAATAGATAGCTAGTGGGAAGCAGCCGCATAGCACAGGGAGATCAGCTCAGTGCTTTGTGACCACCTAGAGGGGTGGGATAGGGAGGATGGGAGGGAGATGCAAGAGGGAGGGGATATGGGGATACATGTATATGTATACCTGATTCACTTTGTTATACAGCAGAAACTAACACACCATTGTAAAGCAATTATACTCCAATAAAGATGTTAAAAAAATAAAATAAAATAAGTGTACATTTCTCTATTTAGTAGAGAAGTTGAATGTGTTTTTTCCTAAGCTTTCTGAATATCGAGTCTGAACTTGGTGACCAGTCCCCCTGTAACTTTAATTGAGATTAACTTAAATTTATCAATTTATTCAGGAAGAATTGTCAACTTTTCAGTTTTAACATATTTAGGTTTCCTATCTAGGAAAATGGTCTCTCCTCTCAAGCTTTGTTTTATGTGACTCAGGACTTTTTCATTAGCTTTCTTGAGTACTTTCTTAAGTATTTCTTATTGATATTGTACTTGAGTTTTCTTTTTTTATACTTCTGAGTTGGTTTTTGCTGATAAGGAGAAAACTGTTGTTTTTATGATAGTATGTTTACTTTGTAATTATTGATTTTTTCCATATCCTAGTTTTCAGTCACAATATCTGCAAATAATAATATACTTTTCATTTCCACCTCCAATATTTACAATTCTTATGCATTTTACTTGCTTATAACATTAGTTAGCATTTCCAAAACAATATTAAATAAAAGTCATAATATCCTTGTCTCTGATTATACTGACAATCAATGCCTACTGTGTTTATCACTAAATAAATGTTGGCTATTGGTTTGGAGCATAGTTTCCTTACCAAAACAGCCAAATGGTTTACAAAGCCACTTTACCAGGAACTGATGTTTTAGAAATATCGTCAGCACTGAGACAAATAAAATAGCCCCCATGCTTAAACTGCTCCAGAGCCTTCTCATTATACTTGGAAGAAAATCCTAAATTCCTTACTATAGTCTGTAAGACCTGAAGTGGTCTTGTCATCGTCAAGCCCTTCAACCTTATCTCTCCCTCTGGCTCTGACTCATTAACTCTAGCCTTATTGTCTTTCTGTTCAAAGAACATGCCAAGGTTGTTCTTAACTCAGAGCCTTTGCACCTACTATTCTCTCTGCCTAAAGCAAATTACTTCCAGATTATTTCATACCTGAATGTTTCTTTTCATTTAGATTGTTTCTCAAATATCCTCTCCTTAGAAACATCCAGTATAAAGAAATTATCCAAAGCCTGGTCCCTATCTAACATATCTAGTTTTATTTAATTTACACTTGACACAATCTAATATTATGTTATTTATTGAATACATGCATTATTTTTCTGTCCCAACAGCCTCCCAACTCATCCCAACTAGAATATAAGCTCCATGAGAATAGTCTAGTCCAGGGTTTGGCAAACGTTTTGTAGAAAGGGCCAGAGAGCAAATTTTGTATGCAGTATTATGGGCCCTATGGTGTGTATTGCAACTACTTACTCTGCCCCTATAGCATAAAAGAAACTATAGACAGTACATAAATGAACGGTCATGGCTGTGCTCAAATAAAACTTTATTTAAAAAACAGGTGGTGTACAAATTTGTCCCATGCACCCATTTTGCCAACTCCTGTCTTGTCAGTCTTGCTCCTTGCTTCATCCTCAATGCCTAGAAAAGTATCTGGCTCATAGCAGGTAATCAATAATATATACAGGAAGCATGAATGGTTATCAAAAATTTATATTTTTATACAATTACTTAGTCTTGCAGAATCTGGTGTGTTTATCATTTTTATTTTTAACTAATTTTATTTTTAAAAATATAATTTTAATATTTTTCACTTGAAAATCTTCTTTTATTCTGAAAATACATACTTTATATTTAATTTCAATCTGAGCTTTTTTAAATTCAAGTAGAGTTGATTTACAATATTATATTAGTTTCAGGTGTACAACATAAAGATTTAATATTTTTATAGATTATACTCCATTCAAAGTTTATTATAAAATATTGGCTATATTCCCTTTGCTGTGCAACATACCCGTGTAGCTTATTTATTTTATACATAGTAGTTTGTACCTTGTAATCCCCTACCTCTATTGGGAATCCCCATAGGCCTGATGCAGCATCTGAGTAGGGAGAGGACAGCCATTGATGGTGCTCAAAGAGGCAGCAGATTGGGAGCTGTCCAGAACTATGACTGGAGCCAGCACCACACCAGTCTGCACCCCAACCCACGCTGAGCACCTACTCCAGCCCATCTTGCTCCAGCACTGCTCCCCTCTAGAGCGAGGGTACTGGTGCTGGGAGTGAGGAGAGCACACATAGCCAGCTCAGACCTGACCCTCAGGCTTATGCCACAGCAAGTTGGGAACTGACTCCGCCCCCTGTTAGGCTGGTGCTGGCCATTGAACAGAAGAGAAGCCCTGGCTCACACCTGGCTCTGCCCTAGCCCCTCCATCTCCAGCCCCGCCTCATACCAAGGTGATAGCTGCCAGCACACCCTGGAGAAAGATGTAACTTGTGCTCACTTCAGATACAGTTCTCCCACCAAAGCCACTGGGCAAACTGTATAGGGATGCTCCCACACAAGGACACCTCTTCAAGACCGGGATGGGTAACTGGTCTAGTTACCCATCTAATTTCATTGAGACAGAGAAAGTTAAGCAAAATGAGAAGGCAGAGGAATTTGTTTCAAAGGAAAGAACAAGGAAAATCAACCTGAAAAAACAACTAATGAAACAGAGGTAAATAATTTATCAAATAAACAGTTCAATCAAGGCTTTAAAAAAATAATGCTACTGTGCAATGAAATTTTGATAAAAGCATTGTTTTAAAAGTGTTTAAGTGTCTATCAGTGTTTAGCTGTACACAATTGTGCAAAATCACTGATGGAGTATTTTTGAAAGAAGAAAATAATAATAATAATTATTATTATTGTTAACTATAATAATTACAGTTTAAAATAGTTTATTGTGTTACACGCTCTACTAAGCAATTAACAAATCTATCATTTTATTATAATTTGTTAAAAGTTCCTAAGAAATAAAAATTAAACTCAATAAATGTATCCCAGTGCAGATTTCATATTTTTCAAGTAGGATGTCTTCTTTCAAGTATTACTCTTATAAATGTAGTTGAAAAGATCTCTACTCTCATAATTATTGAAGAACAAAAAATAAAATATAAATCAATATGAAAGTTAGCTGTCCTATTGCTACTATTTTGTAAAGATTAAATATACTGAAATCAGCTAAGTGGTCATTCAACTGTATACAGATAGACACTGAGTGTGCAGTTTATAGATTATCCCGGTCCATTACTCCCTCCTTTTCTTCCTTTCTTTCTTCCTTCCCTCCCTCTTTCCTCCTTACCTCTCTTTCTCCTTCCTTCTTTCTGTCTGTCTCTCTCTCCTCCCCATCCATCTCTCTTATTTAGTTGCTGGAACTGATCAGAAGCTATAAATCATGTGAAGATAATATCAGACATTTGTCAATATTTTGGTAGTCCTGACAAGACAGTTGGTAGGCAAAAGACCTAATAAAACCTTAAATAATATTTTATTTGTGTGTATTCCCTTTATTTAATGTGCATTTCAATTATCTAAGCTGACTATATTCACAGTGAATGAATAAATGAGCCGGTATCTATTGCCAGAAGACAAGAAAAGTATGTAGTAGTGTAACAAACAAGTTTGAAAACAGTATATTTTGTTTAAAACAATTTTGCTTTACATTTTAATCCTGAAATTTATCAAGACAAAAAATACTGTTAGTAGACAAAGCTAACCTGGTCAACCTTCTTAATGTGACAAAGAAACAATGGGTATGAGTCACATTATCTAGACCAGTTACTAAGGAAAATTTTTTTTAATTGTATGTTTTTTTTAATTTATTTATTTTATTTTTGGCTGCGTTGGGACTTCATTGCTGTGTGCAGCTTTTCTCTAGTTGTGGCAAGTGGGGGCTACTCTTCGTTGCAGTGCATGGGCTTCTCATTGCGGTGACTTCTTTTTTTGCAGGGCACGGGCTCTAGGCACGCAGTCTCAGTAGTTGTAGCACACAGGCTCAGTAGTTGTGGCTCATGGGCTCTAGAGCGCAGGCTTAGTAGTTGTGGCTCATAGGCTTAGTTGCTCTGCAGCATGTGAGATCTTCCCAGACCAGGGTTCGAACCTGTGTCCCCTGCACTGACAGGTGGATTCTTAACCACTATGCCACTAGGGAAGCCCAAAAATTGTATGTTTAAAGTAATTAACTTAAGGACATATTACAGTTTATTATACAGTATTCATATAAGTTTCACAAATTTTTATCTCTAAAATAATTCTTATACATTTATATATGACCAGCAATCCTACTCCTAGTTACTTACTCAAGAAAAATGAAAACTTCTGCTTTCATACAAAAATGTGTATGGAAATACCCTGGTGGTCCAGTGGTTAGGACTCTGTCCTTCCACTGCTGGGGGCCCTGGTCAGGGAACTAAGATCCAGCAAGCCACATGGCATGGTCAAAAAAATAAATAAATAAAAATTTAAATAATTAATTAATGAAATAAAATAAAATTTAAAATAAATAAATTTATTTTATTTATTTAAAATAAAAAAGAACTGAGAAAGGCCTATTCAACAAAAACTTTAAAAAAATGTGTATATAAATGTTTACAGTGGCTTTATTCAGAATCACGAAAAAACTAGAAACAACTGAAATGTTTTTCAACTGGTGAATGATGAATGGATAAACAACTGAGTTATATCCACAAAACAGGATACTGCTTAGCAATTAAAATGAGGAAATTGCTAATATACTCGACAATATAAATAAACTGCAGATGCATTCTTCTAAGTGAAAAAAGCCAGATTCAAAAGGTTAGATATTGTATGATACCATTTACGTGACAAAAACATAGGGGCGTAGATTTAATGTAATCCCAATCAAAATTCTAGCACGTTATTTTGTGGATATCAACAAACTGATTCTTGTATGGAGAGGCCAAAAACCCAGAATAGACGACACATGCCAATGGAAAGAAGAACAAAGTTAGAGAACTGATACTATCAGACTTCAAGACTTATTATAATTCTACAGTAATCAAGACAGTATGGTGTTGGTGATAGAACAGAAAAATAAATCAATGGAACAGAATATAGAGCCCAGAAACAGACCCACATAAATATAGAAAACTGATCTTTGATGAAGGAGCAAAGGCAATAAAATGGAGCAAAGATAGTCTCTTTAACAAATGGTTTTGGAACAAGTAGACAGCCACATGCAAAAATATGAATATAGACACAGAACTTACACCCTTTATAAAAATTCACTCAAAATGAATCACAGACCTAAATGTAAAATGCTGAGCTGTAAAACTCCTAGATGATAACATAGAAGAAAACTTAAATGACTTTGGATATGACCTTTAGGTGAACACCAAAGACACAATCCATGAAACAAATAATTGATAAGTTAGACTTCATTGAAATTAAAAACTTCTGCTCCACAAAAGACAATGTCAAGAGAATGATAGTTAAGACAAGCCACAATGGTAGAAAATATATGCAAAAGACACATAAGATAAAGGACTGTGATTCAAAATATACAAAGAACTCTTAAAACTCAACAGTAAGAGAACAAATACTTAATTGAAAAATTAGCTAAAGACCTTAACAGACACCTCACCAAAGAAGATATATAAATGGCAAATAAGCATATGAAAGATGCTCTACATCATATGTCACCAAGCAAATGCAAATTGAAACAACAATAAAATACCACTATATACCTATTAGAATGGCCAAAATCCAGAACACTGACAACACCATATGCTGGCAAAGATGTGGAGTAACAGGAACCCTCATTCATTGCTAGTGGGAATGCAAAGTGGAACAGTTGCTTTGGAAGACAGTCAGGCAATTTCCCACAAAACTAAGCATATTCTTAACCATTTGATTTAGCAATTCCTCTCCTTGGTAATTATCCAAAGAAGTTGCAAACTTATGTCCACACAGAAACACAAATGTGTGTGTGTGTGTGTGTGTGTGTGTGTGTGTGTGTGTGAACAGAAAACAGATGACTAGTTCTCAGGAATTAGGATTGGGGAGATGATAATTACAAGAAGCAGAAGGAAATTTGAGGGTATGATGGAATTTTTTGATATCTTGATTGTGGTGGTGATTAAATGACTATATGCTTCTGTCAGACTCAGGGAACCATCACTAAAAAGGACTGACATATATACACTAATATGTATAAAATAGATAACTAATAAGAACCTGCTGCATAAAAAATTAAATTAAATTAAAAAAAGAGGGAATTCTGCATGTAAATTATACTCAATGAAACTGACTGAAAATAGAAATAATTAAGGTAATTTAAGTACGACAGATTTTTCATATATTAGTTATTTATAACTTTGAGAATTTTATTTTGATCATAAAACAAGAATCAAGAGAATATCAGGAGTTTACATTTGTTTAATCTTTGGTTTTAACTAATAAATGTCTGCAATTTCTAGACTGTGTAGTAACCAGTATAAAATATATTTTCTCTACCAATATAATGGCATAGAACTCAGAATATGGTCTATTTAGCTGAGTTCCGAGGAGTAAAATGAAAAAGTATTTCAAATGTCAATGAATGTTCATGTTTCCCTTTGTGTATCTGCATAACACTGCCCTCAGGTGTGCATGAGTTTCCTCAGTACTTCTGGTCCTGCATACAACTGACAGCAATTCTCCCCAGTAAAAACTTCCCCAGAGACAGAGTTTAGTGGAAAGAAAAGCCGAGGAAACTATTTTTAGCAGTGCAGGTTGATGATGCTTTTCCAATAGCAAGCATTTTGGAAATTAATAATTCTAACCACAATTGTATACTTTGGCAAATATATATATATAAATATTATTATCACAGCCACTTGATATAATCACTTTGATTTACAGTTTTATCTTCCTATAGTTAAAATTGCTGCTTTTACAGGATTTGTCTCTTAAGTCATAGAGATTCAATATAAGACCAATTTAACACTGACTTGTAATTTCACACTATCAAATGACTTTGGCGTCTAAATGTTGTGGAGCCATAGTACTTCCATGACATTTCTTTAGTCTTCTTTTTATTACTACTGGGTAGTCCTATTTCTGTTGCCCTGAGAAAAGATGAAGTGCTTTGATATCACATGTGGAATGCTTTAATTAAGCATATATTGGCTGTATTTTAAATTTCTTCTGATAACTCCAGGGAAAAGAGTTTTTGAATAAAATCATTGTGTGTTCAGAAAAATACAAAAAGCTGTGATTTTGAGATAATGTTTTAATTCAGTAAATATATCTGTCTTCATTAGCACATTTAAATTGTAATGTCTGACCAGCTGTCAGGTTTTTTTTAAGGAACACCAAAGCCAACTATGTCTTAAATACATGACACCAAAGCCAACTTCATAAATGAGCTGAACTAAGTATCTCTTAAATATAGAACCAATGCTTACAGATTGATGGGCCATATGACAGCAGAAAAAATGCCACGTGGCTCATAGTAAGCAACCAGAGGACAAATGAGTTTACCAATTCATCAGGCAAGAACTAGGTCAGTAGCCACTGATATTAATAGTAGCACAGGCCTGCCTTAGATTGAAAATATGCACAATGCTGTATCACATGAGTCCCTAAGCAGGTGTCTAAAAATGTAAAATATTGACCCTAAATCATGTTCAACAAGGGGTTTCATCATAAATAGTAGTTTACTGAAGATCGTTTTAGCTCTCAGTTTTGCAGCATATCGTTCACAGCTTTGCATGTTGATTTGCAGTGGCTCCTAGAAATCCAGATTTTTGCTATCATAAACTGCTCTTGTGAACTGCTAAGAGTTGAAAGAAAGTTGCAAAGACAGTCATATGTTTATAATCTTAGTCCTATTTTATGTTTCCAGTCTCATATTGTGTGAGATAATAATTTAGGTCAATTTTTGTTAGCTGTTTCAATTTACCCACTAAGAGTTTATTTATGATGACAATGAAGAAATGCAAACCCATTTTAGGGGTGTCTCACGTATCTCATGTTTTATGGTCACTCAGTAAAAAAATTCTGAATCAGGAGATTCAGTATGCATGTTATAATGACAAAAAAAGT
Organism: Delphinus delphis; assembly: GCF_949987515.2. Taxonomy (NCBI): domain Eukaryota; kingdom Metazoa; phylum Chordata; class Mammalia; order Artiodactyla; family Delphinidae; genus Delphinus; species Delphinus delphis. Next base: position 141,693,160 of record NC_082683.1, on the reverse strand, counting down.
GACAAAAATAACTAGAAATAACCATTGGATTGACGGAAAAGGAAGTCAAGATTTAAAAAAAAATTTAGTAACATATTGGTTAATAAATATCAGTATTTTAGAATCTACTGATTGAGACCTTTTTTTCTTTAAGCTACATCATAAATGTAGCTAATGGTGGTGTATCTTTTACTAAACAATAAAAAAAGCTAAAAAGGATCATGGTGGGCTTATCTTGGAGGGCAATAAAGAATTTACTTGTTGATTTGTGTAAAAGGTAGCATGACTTACACTCTGACAAACTTAAAATAAAACAGCTTTTCCAAACTTTATCTAAGGTCAGGTTTTCAGGGTTAGAATTATGTGGTATACTATGATTTCCCAGCAAGGCCTAGCAGTTTATTCAAAACACAACACAGAAAGCATGAGGAAGGACTGCAAACCTTTCCATTAGGCAAAGATTTAAATAGGAGCCAAGCCCACATCATGATGGGTGAGGCATATCTCCCTATGGTCCTGGCAACCTCCAGTTACAATTTGGGCAAAGAATGACCCCTTCAGTGTCCACCTAGAAGCCGTAGCATTTCCCTTCCGGAAGAGGACAAGCAATGGGGAACCTAAAATGGAGGTCAAAAGAGAAACTTATCCTGTGAACTTGGCTTAGGGCAAGGCTCCAACTTACGTCTTGGATGCAGGAGCACTGAAAATAAAATAGAAATATTGCATTTCTAGGGATTTGGGCAGTTAGAAGGGAGATTGACAGTTATCTGCAAAGTGGAGAGTAACAAACGGTGCCAATGGTGAGCTCCAGGCCAGCCTCTCTGTGGCAGTTAGTTAACTGGTAAGATTCAATAGACAGCATTTATTCTGTACCAACACTCATCTCTGATTCTATCTGGTAGATAGTCAAGGACATAATGATATAATGAAAAGCAGAGACTTTGTAGGCAGAAAACTTGAGTTCAAATTCTGGGTCTTCCACCTACAGACTATGACCAAAACTGCTGGCTATTCACCAAAATACTATTTCTTTTTCCTGGACATCCAGTGAGGTTGCATTTCCCAGCTTCTCTCAGTTAGTCACATCACATATGACTGGGTTCTAGCTAATATAATGACAACAAAAATGATGCTGATGTGATTTTGACAAAAACAAAGATGCTTAAGTGTTGTCTTAGAGGGCAATTAGGCATTTGCCAGGTGGTCTACTGTAGGGCATGCGCTGTGCACATACTCAAAAAATAAAAATGGAAGAACCCTCATGGTTCTCCCAAACTCTATCTTCTCATTCAAGAACAAACTGAGTACATGCTGCTAGTCCCTCTTTTCACCATGGAAAGGAAAGAGAGAAGGTTTTTAATGTACTAATTCATAACCTACAGGAGAGATTTTTACCCATTTTTAACTCACTGAAAACACTCCTTGTTTGACACATGGGACAGTTAAAGAAGACCAGAATTTCAAACTCTCAAAGGAGTTTATGACTGCTGAGGTAGAGCCAGGTTCCAGAGCTCTCTGGTGATTAATTTGGGTACTTCAACAGAAAGTACCCAGTTGAACCAAGCAGTTCAACTCTTCGTCACCATGCGCACTCATGGGCAGAGGAGTGAGCCGTAGAGGTGTCTTCCTCAAGCAGGAAGCAGGGATAGGAGTAGACGACTCAGAGAAGCAAGATAGTCTCCTCAGTATCTGGCAACATCCACCATATTCAAAAGATCACACAGCCCAGTGCAAAAGCCAATGCCAAAACTATAAAAAACTAGCCTAAGCAAATGATTACAAACCAAGTCAATGATGTGTATCTTAGGAAAACTAAAAATGAACTTCATTAACCAATAAAAGTATTTACAAACTACCAAAAGTAATCACACTTAACATTTGATGAAAATCAGAAATTTTTTTCTTTGCTATCACTTCTTAATTAAAACACTATAATAGAGCATTTTGCCAGAGCAATAAGACAATAAATGAAAAGTATCTTTCAAACTCTGTAAAATAGAAATTAACTAAAATATGCAAGACTTAGTTTAAGGAAACTATAAAATTATCCAGAATGGCAGAAATAATAATCTGAATAAATGAAGAAATTTATTATAATTCTCAAAAAAAAAAAGTCTTAAACTTAGCATATCCTGAATCCACATTCCAACAGGATTTGTAAAGGAATTTGACAGACTGATTCAAAATTTCATGTAGGAGGCCTTAACTATAAGAATATCAGAGACATTTTTGAAAAAGAAGAAAAAAGTGTATTATCAAAGCATATCTAAACAGCATACAGAAATTAAGCTGACTAGGATCAAAATAAAAGTAGCATATCAATCAATCAAAACAAAGAATCGGGCTTCCCTGGTGGCGCAGTGGTTGAGCGTCTGCCTGCCGATGCAGGGGACACGGGTTCGTGCCCCGGTCCGGGAGGACCCCACATGCCGCGGAGTGGCTGGGCCCGTGGGCCATGGCCGCTGAGCCTGCTCATCCGGAGCCTGTGCTCCGCAACGCGAGAGGCCGCAGCAGTGAGAGGCCCACGTACCGCAAAAAAAAAAAAAAAAAAACAAAGAATCAAGAAACAGACTCATTTATGTATGTAGATTTTGTAAAAAATAAAGTTGGTGTTTTAAACTGCTAAGGAAATGACACATTATTCAATAAATGGGGTTGGAACAGTTGAGTATTAATTTTTAAAAATGATAAAGTTAAGAGCCTACCTCACAGAGTTCTAAATTAATTCAAGATATAAATCTAAGGCAAATTTTAAGATAATTATGAAAAATATAGCTATAAGCCTGGAATAAGTGATGTTGTCACTTAAAAACAAAATATTAAGGGAGTAATAAATTTGACTACGTCAAAATTAAAGACTTATCTATGCTAAAAGTTTCCATAAAAATTTTTTAAACCAAACAACAGAAAAGGGAAATACATTTGAAATTTCTATAACAAGCAAAAAGTTAGTATCTAGCATATAAAAATAACTCTTACCCATTAATATTTTAATGGTCCACAAAAATGAGGAAAAAATATAAATTGGCAATTCCAAAGGGGAAATCTAAGTAGCCAGTAAGCAAGAGAAGGCATGCAGCCTCACTGGCCAGGGAGGAAATGGGAATTAAAGCAAGCATGGGATACCATTTTTTAAAAACAGTCTAATGCGGGGAAAATGTTATAATATCAAAAGCTGCTGAGCCTAAAGGGGAAAAGGAACTCTCTGAAGCGGCTAGTAGTAAATTGGTGCAGCCACTTTGGAAAGCAATTTTGTGGCATTTGTTAGATTTTTGAAGCACATCTCCTGTGTCTTGTCACTTCCAGCCCTAGAGAACCACTCCAATAAGTGTGCAAAGAGGCAAGTGTGAGGTATTGCAGCATCAGTTAAAACTGCTTAATTAAAAAAAAGGGAAATAAGCATATTAATCAACAGAAGAATGATAATTATACCAACATATTATAGCCATTCTATCAACTTTTAGTATATTATGGAAAAACGTTACTTGAACATAGAAATGTACAGTATATTATCATTTATGTCTTTTAAAAAATAATACTATGTATCATTTTTGTATAGAGACACTTATTGTATGCAGATATGTAGAAAGGCCTCATAGCATACAGGGTACTCATTGATAATAATGGTTACCTGGAGGAAAGGGCCTGGACATTAAATGTGATCGTGAAGTAAGACTCAGTTTTGTCATAATATTTGCATATTTTACAATGAGAATGCATTTATATATTCATAATTTGTTGTGTAATAAAATAAAACTTTAAAATATTTTGGCCTGTTTAGACTCAGCTGGAATGGGTTTCAGGAGGCATCTTTATCCAGGAGCTTAGATAGTGTGGCAGACAGAATAATGGTCCCCCAAAATGTGCATGTCCTAATCCTCGGAACATGTGAATATGTTACCTTACATTGAAATGGGGACTTCACAGATGTGTTAATTTAAGGATCTTGAGTTGTGAGATTACCCTGGAATATCTGGGTGGGTACAATGTAGTCACAGGGTCCTTATAAGAGGGAGGCGGGAGGGCCAATCAAAAGCCTATGTGACATAGCACAGGGAGATCAGCTCAGTGATTTGTGACCACCTAGAGGGGTGGGATAGGGAGGGTGGGAGGGAGGCTCAAGACCGAGGAGAAATGGGGATATATGTATATGTATAGCTGATTCACTTTGTTATACACAGAAACTAACACACCATTGTAAAGCAATTATACTCCAATAAAGATGTTTAAAAAATAAATCCATAAATAAAAACTCTCAAATTTATATACTTGGGAAAAAAAAGCCTATGTGACAATGGAAGTAGAGAGAGAGATGGGATGCTACACTGGCTGCTGGCTTTGAAGATGGAGGAAGGGGCCAGGAGCCAAGGAATGCAGGTGGCCTCTGGAAGCTGGAAAACGAAAGGAACCAGATTCTCCCCTAGCATGTCCAGGAGGAATGCAGCCCTGATGATCCATTTAGATCTTCTAACTTCCAGAATTGTAATATAATAAATTTGTCTTTGTATAAACCTCTGAGTTTGTGGCAATTTGTTACAACAGCAATAGGAAACCAACACAACTAGTTATGATAATAATTTATGAGTCAGTAAATAAATAACCAGACATCAAAAAAATAAGGGAGGCTGCCATAATTATTAAGTAGCATCTACTCTACCTCATACAAAAAAAGGTGTTAATTTCAGGTGTTTAATAAAAGTTCCCAAATACAGAGATAGTATATCAAAATACAGATAAAAGAGGGAATATAAATTACTAACACCAGCAACTATTTTCATTAAAAATGCTGTATATCACTTTTTTATTCCTGTCAAGGAAATTTTTAGTGATGTTACCTTGCTTCTGGTCAAGTTGCGAAGATATTTTTTAGTACTGTCTATGAATAAGTTCTCCTCAGTTCCAACAAATACATATATTACTTACCAGCTTGTTCAACTTTTTATCAGACACTGGTCTTACCTGAGATACAAGGCAAAGATTTTGTAGCTCTTCCACAGGCAGAAACCAGACTTCTAGACAGGCTAGGAACACGCAAGGCTACAGAATGCATCTATATGGCAGGGGGAAATTTTCTCAGCAAGCTTTGCAGGTCACTGTCAGCTGCTTTATCTTCTTAAATAACAGCAGAAAATATAAGTATATATATATATATATTTTTTTTTAAACGTCCTTATTGGAGTATAATTGCTTTACAATGGTGTGTTAGTTTCTGCTTTAGAACAAAATGAATCAGTTATATATATACATATATCCCCATATCTCTTCCCCCTTGTGTCTCCCTCCCTCCCACCCTCCCTATCCCACCCCTCCAGGCAGTCACAAAGCACCGAGCTGATCTCCCTGTGCTCTGCGGCTGCTTCCAACTAGCTATCTTAGAGTAGCTTAAGGTTCACATCAAAATTGAGAGGAAGGTACAGAGATTTCCCGTACATTCCCTGTCTCCACACAGGCACAACCTCCCTCATTATCAGCATCCCCCATCACAAACCAGTGAATATAACAAAGAAGAAACAGACTCACAGATATAGAAAACAAATTAGTGGTTACCAGTGGGGAGAGGAAAGGGGGAGTCACAAGATAAGGATAGGGGATTAAGAGGTACAAACTAGTATGTATAAAATAAATAAGCTACAAGGATGTATTGTACAACACAGGGTATACAGCCAGTATTTTGTAGTAACTATAAATGGAATGTAACCTTTTAAAATTGTGAATCACTATGCTGTAAACCTGTAACTTATGTATCAATAATATTGTACATCAACTACCCTTCAATTTTAAAAAATGAAAAAAAAATCCCTCACCAGAGGAGTACATTTGTTACAACTGATAAACCTACATTGACACGCCATTATCTCCCAAAGTCCACAGGTTACATTAGGGTTCACTCATGGTGTTGTATATTCTAAGGGTTTTGACAAATGTAGAATGTCATGTACCCATCATTATAGTATTATACATATAGTGTTTTCACTCCCTTAAAAATCCTCTAAGCTTTGCTTACTCATTCCTCCTTCCCCTCGAGTCCCTGGCAACCACTGATCATTTTACTGTCTCCATAGTTTTGCCAAGTATAATTTATTTTAAAAAGATTAACAAAGAGTATTTTTAAAATCCTGTTTGATTTTCCTTCTGTTAAAATCAGACTGATCAAACAAATTCACCAGTTGCATTTTTCCACTGACAGTATTTTTCCATATTGTTGTCTCCTGATTTATTTTTCATTGTCAAAAAGCACTTAAAATATCAATGACCCACTCCAGAACAGGTTCATGGATGAAAGCCCTGATTGGCTACTAATGTATCCGGTTTATAGTCTGACTTTTTTTTTTCTTCTTTAAAGCACTATCTCTAAGTCCAAGGGTTTCAAAAAGACTACTTTTTATAGAATACTTTGGAAAGTCTAGAGTGGGAGATGCTATCTGGGGGAGAGGAGAGAAGAGGTTTAAGATAAACTTTTCCATTGATGGGGTTAGTCTATTATCTTGAAATTGAAACATAAGACAAATTGCCCTCCTTTCCACTTCTGCTATTAATGTCATTTTTCAATTTACATTATTATGGTTCTTGAGAAAACTGTTCTGCTGCTAGTCTCTCAGGCAGAAATTGCACCAAGCCCAGAGAGAAAGGGGGCAGGTTATGAGAATGATAGAACACAGAGTGGCAGTCTCCGTAAACCAAACACTGAGGAAGACTTTTTTTTAAATTTCAACAGGTCATGTATTATTTTATATTTTCAAGACAATTCAATTTAATCATTTATTGAGCTCCCTCAAGTAGATGTGGTTTTGTTCTCTTTCAATAGCCTCAGCGTAAGCAGATCAGGAAGACAGAATTTGAAATCAAGAGAATCGGATTTTGAATTACATCTCTGCCAGGTCCTAGCTGCTGCCCTAGGATAGGTTTCATACCATGGTTTAAGATTTTGTTTCCTCATCTGTTAAATGGCAATGGGAAGAACTCCTTCACTTGGCTGTATCATGTGAGATAGAAGCCTCTTTGCACTATGTCGGCACATACTAAGGACTCAATACACAACAAATGTTATTATTTGATTTGTATTTTTGAAGTCACTATGATGATCAGGAAAATTTATTGCTGTGACTAATAAAATCCATCCACTCCTTTTAAGCCAATTTCTTCTTGCTTAAATCTCTGCAGTCCTATACTGAACACACAACATTACACCTACTTAATTATGCTAATTGGGCAAGAAGTAATTTAATCCATAAGACCAGTCAAATCCACTTATTGATGGAATTGACTGAAACAAACAGCTATGTTGGATTAGATAATAAACCTGAAGAAGATATCTTTTATATATCACATTTCTCCAGTAATGGAATACTCCAACTGAATCTCTATCAAGACCACAGATTGATAAGCTGACATTAAATTCTGTTACTTGAGCTACCCTCTGCTCACTGAGACATTTATCCTCAAAAAAGAGAATAAACCAAAAGAGGCAGTATGGTAAAAGGCTCCAGGTTAAAGTGTGGGTGAATAATTAGTGAATTAGTGGGTGAATTAATTAGTGTGAATAATTAGTCTCATTTATTCATTTAATCAATAAGTATATTTTGAACACCTACTAGTCAGGCATAATTCTAGCTGCTGGAAATAGAGCAGAGAATGAAACAAAGCTCTTTCCCTTACACACATTGGAGACAAGCTATAAACAGATAAATGTATAGGTCATATTCTAATATGCACTATTCTCAAAAGTAATGCAAGACAGGGTTGATAAGGGGTGCCAGCTTGGTAGTGGGAGTTGGGGGGGTCAGAGACAGCCTTTCTGAAAAGATGATAATTGAGCAGAGGTGCGAAGGAGTGTGCCATGCACGTATCTAGGGGTAAATGTTCCTGGCTAGGATTCTTGTACTAACCACAAACATTGTATTTAGTGGCTAAGTAGCAGTGACTTGACCTCAACTAAAAATCTTCTAGAAAAAGTAAAACAACATTCTGAATTTGTATAATTCATGACTTAAAAAATAATATTTCCATTTTTACAATTCAGTGACAGAACGAAGCCAGCAAGAATGGAATCTTAGAATGTGTATAATTTTCCAGTACTTCATGGTAAAAATAGTCTGCATGGGAGAGTGCAAATAATCAACTGCAGAGTAATGCCCAATGAGCTGTTTTATTGTGGACTGGAGGCGATTCCAAACTGGAAAACAGGAAAATGCTTCACCATAGTATGTGGATAGACGGTAAAGTACAATGGTGACAGGGCACTTTGTGTCAACCTTAAGGGGTGACATTGTTCCATTGGAGAAAAATTTTCAGGCCAACCAAAAGACAAAACTCTTAAGTAGTCTCAGCAGCTTTAGATAGGAGCTGCAATTGTTCTTCAACAAGTGAACCTAACACACGTTCAATGAGAAAAGGCACAGTTGCACAAACAGCAGCTTGTTCTAAAAAGACAATAATACAAAAATGCCCTTTCTCAATTCCCAAGCAAACACACAAGTTTATACTATTGCATATGTCTTGGTCACACACTTGATAGGCATTCAATTCTCAATGCTATAAGATGCTGTGTGATATGAAACATTGTATTTAAGGTAGAAGAAACAATTTAGCCTTAATCACCAGGCAGTTTTATGATAGGAAGTCTTGTGGTTTTTTTATTTTTGACATCTTTATTGGAGTATTATTGCTTTACAATGGTGTGTTAGTTTCTGCTTTATAACAAAGTGAATCAGCTATACATATACATATATCCCCATATCTCCTCCCTCTTGCATCTCCCTCCCACCCTCCCTATTCCACCCCTCTAGGTGGTCACAAAGCACTGAGCTGATCTCCCTGTGCTATGCGGCTGCTTCCCACTAGCTATCTATTTTACATTTGGTAGTGTATATATGTCCATGCCACTCTCTCACTTCGTCCCAGCTTCCTCCTCCACATGTCCTCTAGTCCATTTTGAGTCATAAAAACCCTGTCTTAATATTCTCTGCCATCATTTGGCTTGAGAAGACCTCTGTGTCAGTTTTGCCTCGGGCTTTGATCTCATATCTTTATGGGTTGTATTTTCAAAGTAATGCAGGTGGCTGCCAATCTATCTGACACATGCTGATCAAGAACTACACCTCAAGCAATCTGTTAATGCAAAATTTAATAATAGGACTGCAAAACTTGCATATGTTCATACTAGAGAAGTTTTGCTTGTCTGATTCTGTGTCTACTTTCCAGGACTAATCAAATGTCTTGCCACATCTCCTTAGTTTCTTCCTATTCAGTACCACAGACTCCTGGGCTTCTCGGGAATGTTGTCTGAATTCATTGACTAGAGGAGTCATGAAACACATGTCACATGTTTCATGTTTGCTGTGGATTATCAGTGGTTGAAGGTGCTGTCATATTGCATAAGGCAGAAGCTATGAGGCCATTTATACGTGAAAATCACATGTTAAATTTAAAGAGCAGCACCCAGGATGAGCCAGGCCCTGTGCTAGGTAAAGAACAAAGTGAGAAAAAAAAAAACTAATCATAGGTTGATTGTGTTGATTTAAACAGTTTAATAGATTCTAGCTTGTCAGTAATATTCTAAATATAAGTTTATATAATTGTATTTTTTTTTTTTTTTTTTTATGGTACGCGGGCCTCTCACTGTTGTGGCCTCTCCCATTGCGGAGCACAGGCTCCGGACGCGCAGGCTCAGCGGCCATGGCTCACGGGCCTAGCCGCTCCGCGGCATGTGGGATCTTCCCGGACCGGGGCACGAACCCGTATCCCCTGTATTGGCAGGCGGACTCTCAACCACTGCGCCACCAGGGAAGCCCTAGATAATTGTATTTTTAAAAAACTAGATTGTATTATAGCTTAGAATATAATAAGGATACCGAATTGAAGATAAAGAAAAAGATCAACAGAATAAGGACCAAGCTAACATAGTGTGAAAGTGTCAATTACCAATTTCAGATTGTATCTCTCTATCAAATTTCACAGCCATATTACATTAAATGATGGAGAAAAGTTATCACTAAGGCAATCTGCAATCAAATGCAATTTACTGCAGACATAAACATTGTGTTTGAAATTGCAGAGTTTCTATAAATTGTTCTAGCATTGCAAAGCCCTGAAATGGATGGGAAAATGGAAAATGGAAAGATGGGGGCACAGGACATTTCATCAATTATTGACAACTTGCAGGACTTGAGAGAACCAAATAAATTAGTGCTTTTAAAACACTAAGATTTCCCTTAAAACTTAGAGAACCTGAGCTTCTGAAACAAACAAGATGGGGCATGTTTGAGTGACCAATTACAGGACACCTCAGATTGCTAAAGTCAAGATATCACTATGCCTGGGGAATTAACTGACAATTAAGGCTTGTCCGGTCAATCTATTTAAACATGGATTTTTTTTTTAATTCATTGAGGATCTTGGTATTGTGAAAATCTTTAAATAAAGTCTAGTGTGGTTAAGTCCTACAGGATGGAATCATAAGCAAATGTAGAACTTGAGAAAACAATTCTAAACCAGCATTTTGCTTTCTGGCAAAGAAGGAAAAGTGAATTTTAAAAATACAAACATATACACACATCGCACCATTCTTTATGTTTCTTTATACCATCGTCTTAAATCATCTTTTTAATTTAATTAATGCTAGCCCATATTAAAAGTGACTTCACAACCCTAGAAGATTAGGGTCATACCAAATTAGTAGTGGTGAATCTACAGCATCTCAGTTAATCCTCACAATAACCCTGTAAGACATCACCATACCACTACTGTCAGATGGGTTATTCAGTGAAACTGTACTTGAGTTCAACAGCATGATTACTAACGAGTGTGACAAGGCACATTAGACCGAGCAGATGGCCTGTTGTATCCAGCAAGGAGCTCCTACTAGATCATGGCATAGCTCTTACTTTTACAGTTTACAACTGGTGAGGATGGCATGTTTCAGCAGTTAATTATTTTCTTGGCTTCCTCTGGAAATGTATAATTTAAGCACTAATGTTCAAACCATTAAATTTAGACCAGGGAAAATCCAGCAATGGGAACAACAGAACCTAAGTTCAATGAAGGCAAGGATTCACTGATATCTTCCAAATGCCTAGGACAGTACCCAATGCATACACAGTAGGTACACAATAAATATTTGTTCAATAAAAGGGCTTATGGATTCAAATATATTGTTGGAATGTAAGGTTTTATGTTGTATGTGTACATGTTTCAGGCAGGGGTCCATACCTTTCATGAGATTCTCAAAAGGGTCTGTGAAATGAATTATGACCCACTGCTGAAAGAAAGGGATGTATGTGTTGAGCAGCAAGTGGGACTAGATGACCTCTAAGGACTTTTCGACTCTAACATTTGACCTCAAAATACATATATCTTTTAAAATGTTAATATGCCTACACCTCAACTGCATCAGTCTTTAAAGCCCAACTTCTACCCATGAGATTGAAGTTTCTCTTCTTATAAAGGAGTTATAAATTGTATTGAACCAGAGGGGGGCCTGATGGAATTCCAGAAACCTATGATATAGGGGACCTCCAGCTGTGCTATTATAGGAAGTCCTGCCCTTCTGTCTTGTTTCCCATCAAGATCAGGCCACCAGAACAGCCTCAGCCACAATCCACATGTTGTGAATTTCCAGGAGTGTGAGTAATTTAATTTATGGCAACTGCATTTTCTAGACTATTGTTTCATATAACTAATTACACTACTATGTATACTTTCTAAGCAACTAATTAATGCCTAGAGTCCATAAATATTTTTCTGACTTGTGTTTATATAAAAAGCCTCATATTGTCATAAAAATAACAAATCCTCTTTACTTAAAAGAAGAACAGATTTGTGGTGATCATAAATTCTAAACTGGAAATTTGGGACACGAAGTCAATAATTTTGATTTGCAAATGTATTATTCTAAAGCCCTATAAACTCTAAAGGTGAAACCATCTTAAATTATACCTTTAGTATTTAGGTGTGTGTCTTATGGTTCACAGGTAAAGAGGAGAAATTACAGATTTTACATACACATAGCCTAAAATTATCATTGTGTGCCTGACTCTGATTCCAATCTTCTGTAAAGGCTAAGAAAAGAGGAAACAGCAGGAAGTCAAGAAATTGAAATTTCTCTGAAGTGTGAATTGAAGAAAGCCAGAGCAATGAGAAGGACAGGAAGGAGGTCTGGGACATGGGAGACAGTTTCCCTAGATGAGCAAGGATTTCTTTGAATCCTCTTGCTCTAAGTTCAGTTCCTCCCTCATGACTTGCCCCGATCGCCACTGTCTCCTGGTTGATTCCTTTCCCTCCTTCTGCATCTTCCCCTCTTTGTTCTTAAGGAAATTCTTCTAACGTCATGTAAGGATCTCTATTCACAGTGCAAGCTTGGCACATGCTGTTCAACTAAACAAATTTTATACCGTTTAATCCTATTATGCAGTCCTAAGCTAAAGTGATTACAAAGCTTGTATTATTCCCAGTGTGAGAGGAGTGTTATCCTTGAACCCGGAGCTGCATAAAAGGAAATCACGTGAAACTATTATGTCTCTGTGAGTGCCTCATTATCTCAGCCAAGAAAATGAATGTTTTCTGACTATTCTCTGCTGTCTGTGTCTCATGTTTACTGACACTTTTATAGTTGACCTTCAAGCTAGTTGACAGATTTCAACAGTGATGTTTAACAATGAGAAATAAATCACTCTTCATACCAACACTGTGCTATTGACGGTTCCCGCTCTTCACTTTCTTAGCTCTATTATTTATTATCATCTCCTAATATAAATAAAGAACTAAAAGTGGATTCATGAAACGTTGGCCTGTGAATGCTATTAGGAAAAGTGTAGCTTACTCAATATTATTGAAAAATAGAGCAAAACACTAAAGAAAATGCTTTTCTAAAATAATAAGGTTTAAAGCAGATGCTTTTGAGTCTGTATTTTGTATTTACAAATCCTGGCAGGTATGGACCAATGTTTATCTATAGAGACTCTTCTATGGCAATAGATTTTGTCATTTTTCAGAAAGCACAAATATACGGAACAGGTTAAATTTCACTTCTCTTGTTATAATATCCAAGTTCTTCCTATTTCATATGTTTATATGTATTATACTGAATATACATGTGTGTATCATTCTTAACTGCATATTTATATCTAGTTACATATATCAACTTTACACACACGTTTTAGGGTATTTGTTATTTTAGAACACTTACAGAAATGTGAATGCTTAAGACCATTTAAAACTATATTGAAAACTATCAAAATGTTACTTAATATTTGAACTGAAGGAAGTGGTCTTTGAAAAGAGCAAAAAGCTGAGAGCACTTAAATTTCACATTATTTTGTATAAACACTCATGAATTTATGTCCTTTCCTGTGATCAGAATATCCTGCTAATAAACATATTCATATGGAGAATAATGTACTCTAGACTGTACTTATATACTTATAATAATGGGCAATTATATTAAATTAAAATAATGAATTAAAACATTTGATAAAAGCACAGACCATGGCCTCTGTGTATTTTGCCAGAAGGAAGCAGAGAGCTGACGAAAGAATCTGATTTGAAAATTCATCTAAAATGGTCTAAATGTTGAAAAGAAGGTGGAATGTGAGAGACTTGAATGTCATGAAAGAAATTTAAAACTAGGTAGGGATACCATAGGTTTTAGCTATACAGTTTCAGGAAAAAAAAAAAAAATTCAGTCAGTTGTGTGTGTGTTTTGTCTACCCAATGCCAGAGATGATTTATACGAAAGCACTTTAAAAAAGTGTATGCCTGTGACTAAACAGAACTTGTCTAATTGTAAACATTTTTAGACCTTGGAACAGGTTACTAAGATAAAAAGAGTGGAATTTCCTTCCCTGGATACTGTTAATGCAGAATCAAGAGTTGTCTGGACCCCTTTCTACACAGAGGGTATTATTCTACACAACTTTTGAGGTTCCTTTTCATCTTGCCATTTTATAAAATTTTCTAAGGCGACAGGATTAATATTGACATTCTGCAAGCTCTCTTGGACTTTTATTTCCATTTTCTTTAACAAGGGGAAATCCCATCTAAGAAGTAAATGATGGCTTCCGGCTTTAGTACTTCAAGATTTTCTCCTATCTCTTCACTGTTGATTGTAAAATATACAGCAATGCCTCATAGAAGAAAGCCGTGAGCTTTCTATGGTATTCCTGGAACAAACGGATCTTGCGTGCTGTCCTTGGTACTCCTTGACTGTTGCCCACGTTTTGAATCGTGATTCATTGGAGCATCACATTGATAAGCCTCATAAATTCAGTATGACTGATGGACAACCATGTAACCCAAATGTGCATGGGGTCCCTAACCATGATGAGGTGAAGCCCAGCCATTATGCCCTCTACAGAGACATGATCTGTGGATGTGGTCTCACTAGCTTCATTAACATAAAGCAATTTCACACACTGACCATCATTTCAATTTGGGTGAGAAAAATGTGGAGAATAATGACCTGGGTGGCTATGCGTTTGCTCAGTTCCCTGAGACCACAATTACAGTATAATTTATTGTCCAATTTAGGACCCTTTTGAAAGTAAAGCAAAGGATGGGGGAATCATTAGTATAACCCCGGGACCACACATATGTAGATGGGGACTACCCCAGGAAGATGGGAAAATGGGGCTGCCCTGCTTTGACCCGAGCCATGCTGCAATAACAGACAAGAAAGACTACCGTGCTTGTGCAGGCACAATATTAGAGAAGTTTATCACTCGTAGTTATTTACTGACAAGGAAAGCTTCAAAGTGGGAAGACTCAGAACAAGCATCCATCACTTCCGTTATGCTCTATAACCCTTGCACTATTTTTACAAAATATAACACATATTCCTAAAATTTAATTTCAACGATGTCTACCTTTTCTACAATTAAGGCGTTTGCTTTTATTTTAAGGGCTTTGATTTAGGAATCAAAACATCTTGCATAATAAACCACCTCAAACATAGCAGCATAAAACAGAAACAATCACTTCTTGTCTCTTCCAGTTCTGGTAGTTGACTGGACCGAGCTAAGTAGTTCTTACTCCATGGACTTTCTTGAAGTTGCAGTCAGATGGTGTCTGGTCCTAGTGTCATCTCAAAGGCTTCCCCCACTTACATGACAGGTAGTCATTGCTGACTGTCAGCCAGAGCTTCAGCTGGGCTTATCAGCCAGAACCCCTCACACAGGCCTCTGCATGTGGCCTGGGCATCCTCTTAGTGTGAACTCTGGGTTCCAAAATTAAGTGACCCAAGATAAAGAGCTAGGAGAAAGCTGTCTCTCCTTTTATGGCCCAGTCTTGGAAGTCACATAGCATCATACTGACACCAGATGATAAGCACAAGGATTCACCCAGTCTCAAGGGGAAGATAAATAGACACCACCTCCTGATGGGGAACAACAAGGTCATATGTGTAATAAGAGCATATGAGTAGAGAGGAGCTTCAAGATGGCAGATGAGTAAGACATGGAGATCACCTTCCTCCCGACAAATACATCAGAAATACATCTACACGTGGAACAACTCCTACAGAACACCTACTGAACGCTGGCAGAAGACCTCAGACCTCCCAAAAGGCAAGAAACTCCCCACGTACCTGGGTAGGGCAAAAGAAAAAAGAATAAACAGAGACAAAAGAATAGGGACGGGACCTGCACCAGTGGGAGGGAGCTGGGAAGGAGGAAAAGTTTCCACACACTAGGAAACCCCTTCATGGGCAGAGACTGCGGGTGGCGGAGCGGGGGAGCTTCGGAGCTGCGGAGGAGAGCACAGCAACAGGGGTGCGGAGGGCAAAGCGGCGAGATTCCCGCACAGAGGATCGGTGCCGACTGGCACTCACCAGCCCGAGAGGCTTGTCTGCTCACACGCCGGGGCGGGCGGGGCTGGGAGCTGAGGCTCGGGCTTCAGTCGGAGCGCAGGGAGAGGACTAGGGTTGGCGCGTGAACACAGCCTGCAGGGGGTGAGTGCGCCACGGCTAGCCGGGAGGGAGTCCAGGGAAAAGTCTGGGCCTGCCGAAGAGGCAAGAGACTTTTTCTTCCGTCTTTGTTTCCTGGTGCGCGAGGAGAGGGGATTAAGAGCGCCGCTTAAAGGAGCTCCGGAGACGGGCGCGAGCCGCGGCTGTCAGCACGGACCCCAGAGACGGGCATGAGACGCTAAGGCCGCTGCTGCCGCCACCAAGAAGCCTGCAAGCGAGCACAGGTCACACTCCACACCTCCCCTCCCTGGAGCCTGTGCAGCCCGCCACTGCCAGGGTCCCGGGATCCAGGGACAACTTACCCGGGAGAACTCACAGCGCGCCTCAGGCTGGTGCAACGTCATGGCGCCCTCTGCCGCCGCAGGCCCGCCCCGCCCTCCGTGCCCCTCCCTCCCCACGGCCTGAGTGAGCCAGAGGCTCTGAATCAGCTGCTCCTTTAACCCCGTCCTGTCTGAGCAAAGAACTGACGCCCTCCAGCGACCTACACGCAGAGGCAGGGCCAAATCCAAAGCTGAACCACAGGAGCTGTGTGAACAAAGAAGAGAAAGGGAAATCTCTCCCAGCAGCCTCAGGAGCAGCGGATTAAAGCTCCACAATCAACTTGGTGTACCCTGCATCTGTGGAATACCTGAACAGACAACGAATCATACCAAAATTGAGGCGGTGGGCTTTGGGGGCAATGATATATATATATATATATATATATATATATATATATATATATATATACTTTTCCTTTTCCTCTTATTGTGAGTGTGTATGTTTATGCTTCTGTGTGTGATTTTGTCTGTATAGCTTTGCTTTTACCATTTGTTCTAGGGTTCTGTCTGTCCGTTTTTTTGGTTTTTTGGGGTTATTTTAGTATAGTTTTTAGCTCTTGTTATCATTGGTGGATTTGTTCTTTGGTTTGGTTGCTCTCTTCTTTCTTTCTTTTTTTTTATTACTTTAAAAAAATTTTTAATAATTATCTTTTATTTTAATAACTTTATTTTATATTATTTTATTTTAACTTCTTTCTTTCTTTCCTTTATTCTCCCTTTTATTCTGAGCCGTGTGGATGACAGGCTCTTGGTGCTCCAGCCAGGTGCCAGGGCTGTGCCTCTGAGGTGGGAGAGCCAAGTTCAGGACATTGGTCCACCAGTAATATCCCAGCTCCATGTAATATCCCATGTAATATCAGCTCCATGTAATATCAGATGGCGAAAATCCCCCAGAGATCTCCATCAATGCCAAGACCCAGCTCCACTCAATGACCAGAAGTGACAGTGCTGGACACCCTATGCCAAACAACTAGCAAGACAGGAACACAGCCCCACCCATTAGCAGAGAGGCTTCCTAAAATCATAGTAAGTCCACAGACACCCCAAAACACACCACCAGACGTGGACCTGCCCATAAAAAAGACAACATCCAGCCTCATCCACCAGAACACAGGCACTAGTCCCCTCCACCAGGAAGCCTACACAACCCACTGAACCAAACTTAGCCACTGGGGGCAGACAACAAAAAGAACCGGAACTATGAACCTGCAGCCTGCAAATAGGAGACCACAAACACAGTAAGTTAAGCAAAATGAGAAGACAGAGAAACACACAGCAGATGAAGGCGCAAGATAAAAACCCACCAGACCTACCAAATGAAGAGGAAATAGGCAGTCTACCTGAAAAATAATTCAGATTAATGATAGTAAAGATGATCCAAATCTTATAAATAGAATGGAGAAAACACAAGAAACATTTAACAAGCAACTAGAAAAACTAAAGAGCAAACAAACAATCAAGAACAACACAAACATGAAATTAAAAATTCTCTAGAATGGATCAATAGCAGAATAACTGAGGCAGAACAGATAAGTGACCTGGAAGATAAAATAGTGGAAATACCTACAGCAGAGCAGCATAAAGAAAAAAGAATGAAAAGAATTGAGGACAGTCTCAGAGACTCTGGGACAACATTAAACGCACCAACATTAAAATATAGGGGTCCCAGAAGAAGAAGAGAAAAAGAAAAGGACTGAGAAAATATTTGAAAAGATTATAGATGAAAACTTCCCTAATATGGGAAAGGAAATAGTTAATCAAGTCCAGGAAGCACCGAGAGTCCCATACAGGATAAATCCAAGGAAAAACACACCAAGACACATATTAATCAAACTATCAAAAATTAAATAGACAGAAAAAATATTAAAAGCAACAAGGGAAAAATAACACACAAGGGAATCCCCATAAGGTTAACAGTGGATCTTTCAGCAGAAACTCTGCAAGCCAGAGGGAGTGGCAGGACATATTTAAAGTGCTGAAATGGAAAAACCTACAACCAAGATTACTCTACCCAGCAAGGATCTCATTCAGATTCGAGGGAGAAATTAAAACCTTTACAGACAAGCAAAAGCTAAGAGAATTCAGAATCACCAAACCAGCTTTACAACAAATCCTAAAGGAACTTCTCTAGGCAGGAAACACAAGAGAAGGAAAAGACCTACAATAACAAACCCAAAACAATTAAGAAAATGGGAATAGGAACATACATATCAATAATTACCTTAAATGTAAATGGATTAAATGCTCCAACCAAAAGACATAGACTGGCTGAATGGATACAAAAATAAGACCCATATATATGCTGTCTACAAGATACTCACTTCAGACCTAGGGACACATACAGACTGAAAGTGAGAGGATGGAAAAAGATATTCCATGCAAATGGAAATCAAAAATACCTGGAGTAGCAATTCTCATATCAGACAAAATAGACTTTACAACAAAGAATATTACAAGAGACAAAGAAGGACACTACATAATGATCAAGGGATCAATCCAAGAAGAAGATATAACAACTGTAAATATTTATGCACCCAACATAGGACCACCTCAATACATAAGGCAAATACTAACAGCCATAAAAGGGGAAATCAACAGTAACACAATCATAGTAGGGGACATTAACATCCCACTTTCACCAATGGACAAATCATCCAAAATGACAATAAATAATGAAACACAAGCTTTACATGATACATTAAACAAGATGGACTTAATTGATATTTATAGGACATTCCATCCAAAAACAACAGAATACACTTTCTTCTCCGGTGCTCATGGAACATTCTCCAGGATAGATCATATCTTGGGTCACAAATCAAGCCTTGGTAAATTTAAGAAAATTGAAATCATATCAAGTATCTTTCCTGACCACAACGCTCTGAGACTAAATATCAATTACAGGAAAAGATCTGTAAAAAATACAAACACATGGAGGCTAAGCCATACACTACTTAATAACCAAGAGATCACTGAAGAAATCAAAGAGGAAATCAAAAAATAGCTAGAAACAAATGAGAATGAAAACACGACAACCCAAAACCTATGGGATGCAGCAGGAAAAGTTCTAAGAGGGAAGTTTATAGCAATACAATCATACCCTAAGAAACAAGAAACATCTCAAATAAAGAACCTAACCTTACACCTAAAGCAATTAGAGAAAGAAGAATAAAAAAAACCCCAAAGTTAGCAGAAGGAAAGAAATCATAAGAATCACATCACAAATAAATGAAATAGAAACAAAGAAAACAATAGCAAAGATCAATAAAACCAAAAGCTGGTTCTTTGAGAAGATAAACAAAATTGATAAACCACTAGCCAGACTTATCAAGAAAAAAAGGGAGGGCTTCCCCGGTGGCGCAGTGGTTGAGAGTCTGCCTGCCGATGCAGGGGACACGGGTTCGTGCCCCGGTCCGGGAAGATCCCACATGCCACGGAGCAGCTGGGCCCGTGAGCCATGGCCGCTGAGCCTGCGTGTCCAGAGCCTGTGCTCCGCAACGGGAGAGGCCACAACAGTGAGAGGCCCGCGTATAGAAAAAAAAAAAAAAAAGAAAGAAAAAAAGGGAGAAGACAAATCAATAGAATTAGATATGAAAAAGGAGAAGTAACAACTGACACTGCAGAAATACAAAGGATCATGAGAGATTACTACAAGCAACTCTATGCCAATAAAATGGCCAACCTGGAAGAAATAGAAAAATTCTTAGAAATGCAGAACCTTCCAAGACTGAACCAGGAGGAAATAGAAAATATGAACAAACCAATCACAAGCACTGAAATTGAAACTCTGATTAAAAACCTTCCAACAAACAAAAGCCCAGGACCAGATGGCTTCACAGGCGAATTCTATCAAACATTTACAGAAGAGCTAACATCTATCCTTCTCAAAATCTTCCAAAATATAGCAGAGAGAGGAACACTCCCAAACTTGTTTAATGAGGCCACCATCATCCTGATACCAAAACCAGACAAAGATGTCACAAAGAAAGAAAACTACAGGCCAATATCACTGATGAACATAGATGCAAAAATCCTCAACCAACTACTAGCAAACAGAATCCAACAGCACATTAAGAGGATCATACACCATGATCAAGTGGGGTTTTTCCCAGGAATGCAAGGATTCTTCAATATATGCAAAACAATCAATGTGATACATCATATTAACAAACTGAAGGAGAAAAACCATGTGATCATCTCGATAGATGCAGAGAAAGCTTTTGACAAAATTCACTACCCATTTGATAAAAACCTCCAGAAGCAGGCATAGGTGGAACTTACCTCAACATAATAAAGGCCATATATGACAAACCCACAGCCAACATCGTCCTCAATGGTGAAAAACTGAAACCATTTCCACTATATCAGGAACAAGACAAGGTTGCCCAATCTCACCACTGTTATTCAACATAGTTTTGGAAGTCTTAGCCACAGCAATCAGAGAAGAACAAGAAATAAAAGGAATCCAAATCGGAAAAGAAGTAAAGCTGTCATTGTTTGCAGATGACATGATATTATACATAAAGAATCCTAAAGATGTTACCAGAAAATTACTAGAGCTAATCAATGAATTTGGTAAAGTAGCAGAATACAAAATTAATGCACAGAAATCTCTTCCATTCCTATACCCTAATGATGAAAAGTCTGAAAGTGAAATTAAGGAAACACTCCAATTTACCATTGCATCAAAAAGAATGAAATACCTAGGAATAAACCTACTGAAGGAGGCAAAAGACCTGTATGCAGAAAATTATAAGACACTGATGAAAGCAATTAAAGATGATACAAATAGATGGAGAGATATACCATGTTCTTGGATTGGAAGAATCAACACTGTGAAAATGACTGTACTACCCAAAGCAATCTACAGATTCAATGCAATCCCTATCAAACTACCACTGGCATTTTTCACATAAGTAGAACAAAAAATTTCACAATTTGTATGGAAACACCAAAGACCCCAAATAGCCAAAGCAATCTTGGGAAAGCAAAACAGAGCTGGAGGAATCAGGCTCCCAGACTTCAGACTATCCTACAAAGCTACAGTAATGAAGACAGTATGATACTTGCACAGAAACAGAAATATAAATTAATGGAACAGGATAGAAAGCCCAGAGATAAACCCACGCACATATGGTCACCTTATCTTTGATAAAGTAGGCTAGAATATACAATGGAGAAAAAATAGCCTCTTCAATAAGTGGTGCTGGAAAAACTGGACAGCTACATGTAAAAGAATGAAATTAGAACACTCCCTAACACTATACAGAAAAAGAAACTCAAAATGGATTAAAGATCTAAATGTAAGCCTAGACACTATCAAACTCTTAGAGGAAAACATAGGCAGAACACTCTATGACATAAATCACAGCAAGATCCTTTTTGACCCACATCCTAGAGAAATGGAAATAAAAACAAAAATAAACATATGGGACCTAATGAAACTTAAAAGCTTTTGCACAGCAAAGGAAACCATAAATAAAATGAAAGGACCTACAGAATGGGAGAAGATATTTGCAAACGATACAACAAACAAGGGATTAATCTCCAAAATATAAAAACAGATCATACAGCTCAATAACAAAAAAAAAAAACCAATAAAAAAATGGGCAGAAGATCTAAATAGACACTTCTCCAAAGAAGACATACACATGGCCAAAGGCACATGAAAAGATGCCCAAGATCACTAATTATTAGAGAAATGCAAATCAAAACTACAATGTGATATCATCTCACACTGGTCAGAATGGCCATCATCAAAAAATCTAGAAATAATAAATGCTGGAGAGGGTGTGGAGAAAAGCGAACCCTCTTGCACTGTTGGTGGGAATGTAAATTGATACAGCCACTATGGAGAACAGTGTGGAGGTTCCTTAAAAAACTAAAAATAGAACTACCATACGACCCAGCAATCCCTCTACTGGGCATATGCCCTGAGAAAACCATAATTCAAACAGAGTTATGTACCACGATGTTCACTGAAGCTCTATTTACAATAGCCAGGACATGGAAGCAACCTAAGTGTCCATCTACAGGTGAATGGATAAAGAAGATGTGGCACATATATACAATGGAATATTACTCAGCCATAAAAAGAAACGAAATTGAGTTATATGTAGTGAGGTGGATGGACCTAAAATCAGTCATAGAGAGTGAAGTAAGTCAGAAAAGAAAAACAAATACCATGTGCTCACACATATTTATGGAATAGAAAAGAAAAAGGTCATGAAGAACCTAAGGGCAAGATGGGAATAAAGATGCACACCTACTAGAGAATGGATGGACTTGAGGACATAGGGAGGGGGAAGTGTAAGATGGGACAAAGTGAGAAGGTGGCATGGACATACATACACTACCAAATGTAAAACAGATAGCTAATGGGAAGCAGCTGCATAGCACGGGGAGATCAGCTCGGTGCTTTGTGACCACCTAGAGGGATGGGATAGGGAGGGTGGGAGGGAGGGAGACACAAGAAGGAAGAGATATGCGGATATATGTGTATGTATAACTGATTCACTTTGTTATAAGGCAGAAACTAACACTACCATTTTAAAGCAATTATACTCCAATAAAGATGTTTATATATATATATATATATATACCAAAAAAATTTTTTAAGCAATGTAGTGCTCAAAAAATTTACACAACATTACATTAGCCCAAACTGTTATCCAAAAAATATGATACTGGAGCTCCACACTCAGCATCCCTGACTGAATTCCAGCTCTCATTTTCTCTCCTATGAACTCCTGGCATCATTTCCTAAGCATTAGCCTTGCTTCAGCCTTCTCTCTCTGCAGTCCATTTTTGGCACTGGCTGAGTTTGCCTATATATCTCAAAATGCAAAAAAAATTCAAGTCAGAAATTGTTTTGAATAAATGCCCTGATAATAAAGTTAAAGTGTTTAGTTTATTGTATAACCAAAACCCAAAATAATGAATAAAGGAGAATGCTTTAATTTCTTTTAAGAGACAGTAAACCCAAATAGAAGTGAAACCTGACTCAGCATGCTTTTTTTTTCCAACATCTTTATTGGAGTATAATTGCTTTACGGTGTTGTGTTAGTTTCTGCTGTATAACAAAGTGAATCAGCTATACATATACATATATCCCCATATCCCCTCCCCCTTGAATCTCCCTCCCACCCTCCCTATCTCACCGCTCTAGGTGGTCACAAAGCACCTAGCTGATCTCCCTGTTCTATGCGGCCGCTTCCCACTAGCTATCTATTTTACATTTGGTAGTGAATATATGTCCATGCCACTCTCTCACTTCGTCCCAGCTTACCCTTCCTCCTCCCTGTGTCCTCAAGTCCATTCTCTACGTCTGCTTCTTTATTCCCGTCCTGCCCCTAGGTTCTTCAGAACCTTTTTTTTTTTTTTTTTAGATTCCATGTATATGTGTTAGCATACGGTATTTGTTTTTCTCTTTCTCACTTGTTTCACTCTGTATGACTGACTCTGGTCCACCCACCTCACTACGAATAACTCAATTTCATTTCTTTTTATGGCTGAGTAATATTCCATTGTATATATGTGCCACATCTTCTTTATCCATTCATCTGTCGATGGACACTTAGGTTGCTTCCATGTCCTGGCTATTGTAAATAGAGCTTCAGTGAACATCGTGGTACATGATTCTTTTTGAATTATGGTTTTCTCAGGGTATATGCCCAGTAGTGGGGTTGCTGAGTCATATGGTAGTTCTATTTTTAGTTTTTTTAATGAACCTCCATAGTGGCTGTATCAATTTACATCCCCACCAACAGTGTAAGAGGGTTTCCTTTTCTCCAGACCCTCTCCAACATTTATTGTTTGTAGATTTTTGATGATGGCCTTTCTGACTGGTGTGAGGTGATACCTCATTGTAGTTTTGATTTGCGTTTCTCTAATTATTAGTGATGTTGAGTGTCCTTTCATGTGTTTGTTGGCAATCTTCAACATGTTGTTTCCATAACCTGTATCAACTTTTATCTTCACACCTGAGGAATTACCAACATAAGATCCACCCAAGTTTTCCCATGCATCCAAACAATCAAATTTAAATATGCATTCAAAAACAGGATCTGAGAATGATGCCTAGAAATATTACATGCATTGTATCATCACTGTGTTGAAGGAAGATGTTCTTATGCACATATATGGCATCTATAAAAACGGTACTGATGAACCTAGTGGCAGGACAGGAATATAGATGCCGATGTAGAGAACGGACTTGAGGACACGGTGGGGAAGGGGAAGCTGGGACTAAGTGAGAGAGTAACAATGACATATATACACTACCAAATGTAAAATGGATGGCTAGTAGGAAGCAGCTACATTGCATGGGGAGATCAGCTCGGTGCTTTAGTTCCACCTAGAGCTGTGGGATGGGGAGGGTGGGAGGAAGGCTCAAGAGGGAGGGGATATGGGGATATATGTATACATATAGCTGATTCACTTTGTTTGTTGTACAGTAGAAACTAACACAACATTATAAAGCAACTGTACTCCAATAAAGATATTTTAAAAAATAATAAAGAAGTTATTTTTGGGAGAGAGAGATTCCTGAAGGTGGTATAGTTCACCTTGCTCAGGAGTGATCACAGAAATACCACAGTAATATATTAGAATTGGAACTCATTTTGATCAGCTCTAGGGTAAACTTTGATTCTGACAACTAATTATAGGTCTTAAAAGAACTTGTTTAACTATTAACTTTGGGGTGCAAAAGAGCATCCGGAAGTGTATTAAAATTGATCCACTTCTCAGTAATTAGTGTTATTGGAACTGTACTTGAAATCATCAGAGTTTAATTTTTAAAGAATAACTTAAAATTGTGATCCTCCAAAAGCTTTTATGCAAAACGCCCATTCTACATACTACATTAAAAGTTAAGTTCAAACTAAGAGTGACAGGTGGCTGGCAGGAAGGCACACTTGATGGGGGTGGTGATGATGGTGACAAAACTGGGGAAATGGCTTGGGATATCACATTAAAGCAGCTACTTTGAGGCCTTAGGTCAGAGGAGGCAGAGAGAGTAGGCTGGAAATCATGGACCCATAAGACCCACAAGGCTGAGTGAGAAAACATACCCGAAAATGTCTGGTCTGTAAACCTACAGTAATTCTGTCCCAGTCCTAGAGGATATATGAAAATAGTTTGAAACATTTTGTCTCAAAGCCAATTGTTCTGCTTCTTAAATTCTGTCTAATTTGATTCAAATTGCTCACTGATGTTATAAATTTTCCAATGCGTCATTCCCTTTCACCATCAGCTTGGAAAGAAACTATTTGGAAATTAAGTCATGGTGTATTTTTCCCTAATTATTTCAAAATAATGGAAAGATCATCATCTAAATGTAAACACCTGGTCAAATTTCTTTCTGCTCTGTCAGCATTAATTTAAATAAATATCTATAAAATTTGTTTAGTCTTTCGTTACTGTTTTCAATATAATAATGTTTGCAATTTTATTTCTGGAATAAACCATTAATATTTTAGTTATAAGCGGTATAGTACTGAGAAAAAAGTGAGGGTTAGAATTCTGAATCTACAGTTTACTAGATGTGTTACCTTGGATAAATTACTTAACTTTTCCAAGTTTCCATTTTCTCACCTATAAAATCAGGATAGTATAGTGTGTAGTACTCAAAATTGTAAATATTAATATTGGACATTCATGTGGGATCCTACCACGGATCATATAAGAATCAAAAGCAACCACATTCTACCCATAAAATCTGGAGAGGTTTGTTCTTGCAGTGACAAGCAGAAGTCACTGAAATTGTTGTTGTTGTTAGCCTATAAATCCGTAAACCCAAAACTCTTGTTAACCATTGCCCTATCGGTGACTATACCCACGTTCAGGTATTTTTGGATACCATTTAACTCCTGAACTCCAATAACTCAAACTGCTGTCAGATAATGACTAGTCCTTTGTTCTAAAGAAAATCTTCCTTTTTAGGGGAGGAAGGAAGCAGATCTAAATGTGAAAAGAAGGGGCTTCTTTTGCAGAAGTCTATTTAATATGTGACACTATGATTCCCAGGCCTTCCATAAAGGAAAAAAATGATATGTTTCAATAACTCGTTGCTCATATAATATTCAAGAGGGGCAGAGGAGCGTGAACAAGGTGCCTAGGGATTCCACTTGCCTGTGAGTAGCTTCTGGATATTCTGAGGCTATTGTAGCAAATCTCTTTCTGCTGTGGTACAATGACTGATAAGACCTTTTCATTCAACATAATAGCTGGGAGTCCTAAATTGGCTCAGAATAATCTGAGAAACTGTCCATCAATAATTTAGTGTATCAATTTTCCCAAGTACATTAGGGCTACATTTCTGGAACATATTTAGCCTGTGGCAAAGAATGGTCATATTGTAATTTGTTTGGACTAGGGCAGGTTCAAGGTCTCAAGTAAGACACATATGATACCAAAATGTTCCTAGTTCTTCTTCTTCCAAAAAAAAAAAATCCATTTGGAGCAGTATAAAGGTAAAGGAGGACCCACAATGAATGGGAGAAAAGGGAAACGAAGCCAGAGAAAATGATCACCAGACAACATTTTTAAAGGTTGGAAATGATGAATTTGCAATGGAGTGGATCTCTGATTTTTACCTCTTGATGCCTCCATTTGCTTTCCTTAACTGAACTTGGATCCTTTGAGGGTATTGCTTTTTCTGCAATTCTCTTAATGTGAAACTCTTTACTCACTTATGTCCCATGTACTGCAGTGTCCAAATGCATAATAAACACTCTGGGAGCTGCCCTCATTACTGCTCTCATTTCGTTTTATTTTCACCTTCATTTGACACCCTCCTCCCTCCTTTAACGTTCATGACATTTGATTACACCAAAGACTAGCTGTGTCTCTGCTGGTTATGTTCTACCTGACCTGGGGGCCATGAGGAAAGGTCTACATTCTCCTGGTTTCACCTTGTAGTTTCCAGGCCACTGGTGGCTGTCTTCAATCCACAAGAGCTCCTTCTTTGAACCTCATGCCTCCAACTGATATAAGCTTAGCTTCGTTGTCCACTTTTCTAGCCCATTTCTCTGTTTGATGTGGATTTTAGTGCCAGATTCACTGTTTCCCTCTGCACGTTGGCTTCTTCTGTCGTCCAAGGAGATCAGACTACGGCTCAAGATTTTTAGTCTCATGGATCCTCTACTATAATGATAGTAACAATTAATCAATTTTTACCTCATTATAGCCCAATACAATTTCTACAAGAATCTTAGAAGTAGATATTATTATTCCCATCTATAGATGAGAAAACAGATAAAGGTGTTTATTTTATTTTATTTTTTCAGTTTACACAGAGACTAAGTAAGAGAACTAACTACATGTCCAACTCTGATCTCAAAAGCCGAGGTTTGGGTAACTGAGCTCTGCTGCCTCCTAAGGATCCTCACCTCAATTTGAGTTTGTTTCCTCATGTCGAAGTCCTTTTAGCATAAACTTCACCATTGTCCAATTTGATTCACTTTTGAAATACTGAACGGTGAAATCTACCAACTCCTTTCCTTCCATCTCTCACTCTTTCTGACTAAACCTCCCTTTTCAAGCTCACCACAACTTTTAATTTCTTGACAACTCCCTGTTTTCTCAATTTTCCTTTAATTCCCCTCCTTCTCATTCTGAATTTCACTGAAGAAAATGATCCAACTCTATTTTCAGTTGGTTTCCCTCCCTTGGTTTGCCACAACCAGTTTGCCAGTCTCCACTCAACTGTCCTTTTTTTCCACTCCAGTCCCAGGGTGTTGCTGAAAGGGGTATTAACTAATTTCGTGCATATTTAACAGATATAGCAGCTGAGAGGTTAGGATGAAGATATACAACCCCAACCTCAAAGAACACATGGTCTGGAGGAAAATGGTATGCAAACAGTTAAGTACAATAAATGTTATTTAAACAGCTTGTATTCAGTGGAGGTAAATAAAGGTCCATTTAAGTCCAGGCAATATAAAACTGTACTATTGGATGGTCCTCTATGTGAAAATTGAGATCTCCTAGAAGACAGGTAGAAATTTGGTTAGAGGAAGGAAAAACAGTGGGTCCATTGTCGAAATCCTACATTATTATATTAGTGAATAAAAATGGGGCAATTAGGAGGTGCAAGTATGGGATGAACAAACCTAAGAGTTACAGTTGAAATATTGGTGAGAATTAGAATAGGAGCTATTACTTTTCTTCTCCTTGTACCAACATCCTTGATTTTCCTTTAGGAATTCACCCTTCCACCACCCTGTGTCCAAAGTTGGTCCAAATACAATGAATAAGAGAACTTTGGCAAGAGCTACCAAAAAAGGGTCACTCTCTTTTTTTGCGGTACGCGGGCCTCTCACTGTTGTGGCCTCTCCCGTTGCGGAGCACAGGCTCCGGACGTGCAGGCTCAGCGACCATGGCTCACGGGCCTAGCCGCTCCGCGGCATGTGGGATCTTCCGGGACCGGGACACGAACCCATGTCCCCTGCATCAGCAGGCGGACTCTCAACCACTGCGTCACAAGGGAAGCCCGAGATACTCTCTTTAGAACTGAATTTGAACGTGAGCCAGTGTAGACATTTGACCACCATGTAAAGTTTAAGAATGAAACCAACCTACCAAAGACAGCATAACATAGCAAAGACGGAATGTCAGAGCTCTGACGGAACTGTCTGAGATTCAAATTAAGCTGCCCGTGAAACCAGCTCTACTCTTGGACCACTTTTCAGGTTCATGAGCCATTAAATTTCCATTTTTATTCTTCTGAGGTTTGGATTGTATTTTTCTATTACCTGAAACTGAGAAGAACTGATAGACCAAGTATATTAAGGAAGGTAAATGGAGCCAGATCTAAACGAAATGTATGTGTTTCTAGTATATACAAAAAAATCAGAAAAGAGGTTAATAAATTATATTCTTACAAGCAGACTGCCTGTATCTAAATTCCAGATTTGCTACTCACTGAATGTGTAACTTTGGGCAAGTTACTTAACTTCTCTGTACCTTCATAGGTAAAGTGAGAATAATAATAATTTCCACCTCATAAATTTGTTATGAGGATTAAAGGAGTGAAACTCTTAGAATGATCTTAGTCTTATTTGTCTGATCAGGATAATCTGAGAAAGGTAAGAATGGGGGTGGATAGGAGAGGTGGAGATGAGAATTTGCAGCAGAAAGAGTGAAAATTTATTCTTAAAAAAATCAAACAGTGGCATATAGAAAGCAAAGCAGGAGAAAAAAACCAAGAGCCCAAGCAGGCAGGTGTCAAGGAGAGTTTTGGAGGAGGAATGAAGCCCCGTGCGATACAGGTGCTTCCCACTAGGCTATCTATTTTACATTTGGTAGTGTATGTATGTCAGTGCCACTCTCTCACTTTGTCCCAGCTTACACTTCCCCCTCCCTATGTCCTCAAGTCCATTCTCTATGTCTGCATCTTTATTCCTGTCCTGCCCCTAGGTTCTTCAGAAACTTTTTATTTTTTTTTAGATTCCATACATATGTGTTAGCATACGGTATTTGTTTTTCTCTTTTTGACTTACTTCACTCTGTATGACAGACTCTAGGTCTATCTGCCTCACTACAAATAATTCAATTTCATTTCTTTTTATGGCTGAGTAATATTCCATTGTATACATGTGCCACATCTTCTTTATCCATTCATCTGTTGATGGACACTTGGGTTGCTTCCATGTCCTGGCTATTGTAACCAGTGCTGCAATGAACATTGGGGTGCATGTGCCTTTTAGAATTATGGTTTTCTCTGTGTATATGCCCAGTAGTGGGATTGCTGGGTCGTATGGTAATTCTATTTTTAGTTTTTTAAGGAAGGTCCATACTTTTCTCCACAGTGGCTGTATCAATTTACATTCCCACCAACAGTGCAAGAGAGTTCCCTTTTCTCCACACCCTCTCTAGCATAAAAAAAGCAAGTAACTTTTAAGAGACTGTTTTCATCTGCTAAAGTACAAATGATTTGCCTTTTCATTACTTATCAAATTTGGTAATTCTTCCAGCAATGATTATGGAATGCATCAATATTGGTAAAACCTATATTTTCATATCAAATCAGTATAGAAAGTCTAAATGATTATGGTGGTATTTTAATGAAAAGTTTCTCTTTCTGATTGCAGCTTTATGTGGAAATCTGTTTAATTATTAGACTATTGCCTTTTTTCCAATTCTCCTTCTTAAGGGCTTAAAATTGCATATGTATGACATATAGACTGAAAATGTCTAAAAATTTTTAAACAAAATAAAATATTTTGCCAATTACTTTATCCTCTTTGACTCTAGGGTGAACTTATCAAAAACATTTTATTTAAAAATAATTATGGGGTAAATTATTTTATTCTAAGCTGCTAATATTTTGTACATGCAAAATCACCTTTAGCGCCAATATAAAACAAAAAAAATTTTAATTACCTTTATCTGTAGAAGTATCAGAAGAGCTTCCTAAAGCTCAGTGAATATTATCTTCCTAAATATTTCACTTCAGAAAGTGAAGGTGAGACCCTAAAGTACAGAGCAGTAAACGATACATAGTGAAATTTTTATGACATAGATTTCTTGACTTATAATGCATTTTGCAATATAAGGTGTTTATATATTCGTATAGATTGAATAGGCTGCAACAGTGAAACTTCCTCAGGATTGGGAATGAGGGCTCCAGTTATTACTGAAAAAGGAGATTTACATTAGAAATAAAAGCGTGTTGTCCAAAATATCACCACAAATTACAGAGAATTAAATTGGATGTGATACAACATTGGCATGGGGGACTGGTAAACAAGAGATCTTGTTATAGTCTCAGTGTTGTTTTGATGCCAGAGAGTACTTTTCCCCCACTGCGACATTATTGTGCTGTGAGTGTATGGAAAAATATTAGAAGGGAGTATAGTGAATATTAGTTTTTTTATTTCTTCTCAATAGAGAACTTATGTTTTGAAAATTATCCATCATGTGAATCTGGATATAGAAATTAAGAAGGCAATAGGGTTGCCAGATTTATCAAATAAAAATATAGGATGCCCAGCTAAATTTAAAGTTCACATAAACAGAAAATACATTTTTAGTGTAAGTAAATCCCCAGTAAGGATGTCCCCCAAATTCTGCAACCCTAGAAGGCAAGATCTTGCTTTCCAGCCTCCTGTGTAGGTAGGATGTGACCTAGGATGGCCTTGTGACCTAAAGATTAATCAATTAGATGCACTAGATTGACCAGACCTTGAATCAGAAGAAGCAGGAACAGTGGAGACTCCATTTAGTCAGTGGTAATAGCCACAGCAGCAATATCAAGTTTCCATGGCAACAACAGCGATTGTGTTGCAGTGGTGCCCAGCAATGAAAGCTTTGGCATCCTGTGTCCAGTAGCAGCAGCAATAACAACAGTGTCTCCACTGGCCTGATTCTGGGGTGTGATTTTGCTCCTTGGCCTCTCTTCTTCCTGCACCGTTAACCAAGTTCAATCCTTTAGAATTCTTGATGATTTTTGATCTACGTAACATCTTTTCCACGAATTTTTTTCTGTTGAAACGCCCAGAACCACTTTTTTTCATATATAAAACCCCTTTTTCATATCAGAAGAGAATGATTTGGGAGGGAGAAAAAAGAATCTAAACATTCAAACAATAAATTTCGAGGCATTCTCTTGAGGACTGTTGAATCTTCACTTCCAAGAGCAGCAGAGCAGTGTTAGGCCATGGACCCTGGAGTAATGGACCTTGGGTCCGTAGTCCAACTCTGTCACTTACTACCTTAGTGACCTTGCACAAGTTACTTTTTTCTGCGGATCAGAAAGTTTGTTTCCACATCCATAAAATGAGCACAATAATAGTGTCTAGCTCATAGACTTGTTCTGAATTTCAAATGGGTTAATATTTAGAACAGGTACTGGCATATGTAGAGCACTATATACATGTTTAAAAAAAAACAATCATCATTCACAATTCCAAGTTGTATTCAGAGGCAAAAACACTCAATTGTAATTATTATATTGATTCTCTCCTCCAGGTGCTAAAAAAGGGCTTCAGAGGAGCCTTTAATGTGTAATAAACAACTCCATGACTCATACATGCTAGAACAAGCAAAACATTCTTAGTACCAGACCTCTAGCATCATAATATCAAACCAGTAAGCTTGGTGGGCCTTATTTGAAAGTGAAATAGGTGAGATTTGGGAGGAAGTATACAAACATCTATAAAAACACCTATACACCAAAAACATCACCTCCCTCCAGCTAGCTGTGTTCTTATAGAGTTATTTATCAATGGACTATACAGAAAAGGTGCATATGGAATGACCAGATAGCTAAAACACAATTAGCAGATTATAAACGGGAGTATATTTGATTAATCAATTGATACTACAGGTACCAGAGTAACATCATACAGGGTTTGGAATTTTTAGTAGAGTCAATGATGAGAAGCAAGAGAGGGAATTTTATCATCTCAATGAGAAGAGAGAGATGTGTGAGTTGAGGTCAAGAACAGGACAGAACCATAGACCTGATGTCAGGAACCTGAATGGGAATGAGGAAGGGGATGGGGGGAGAATGTCACCTCCAACTGACAAATTACCCTTTATTGACTCATTTAAAAAATACTTATTAAGTTCTTCTTCTATACCAGATGTAATTTTATCTAGAATCTGTTTGTGAGAGAAAATAACTAGGACATAAAATTTATCAGTAACGAGATAAATGCAAGCCTAGAGCCAGTGCTGATTCTGCTTGTATTTCCTTAATCAATGGGCTGAAAAAGCAGTAAACTCCAAACACCACCTGGCATAAACTAGAATCAAAATGAGCCATGAGAAAAGATAGCACCTACTCCAAAGATAGAAACATATGTAAGAAATGGAAACAGTTTTCTTTTCTTAGCAATTAGTTCTAGAAATTATTTTAAGAAAAATACGAAATATATTTTTTAAAACTATGTTGATAAGCAGCTTGGCATGAGGGTGAGGTCCCAAGGGACACAGTCAAGGGAACAGGAACATGGGTACTAAACTCTTTGTATGCCTCCAGTAAACTCAGTACGGTGCCCAGTATCAAAAGGTGAAAATGATTCCTGCGGGTGTTTGGTAAACTGATTTTGCTCTAAGCTCTCCATCTATCAGTGGTTGAATTTAAGTGGGGAATCGAGAAAACTTGTTTATAGTTTTTCAAATACTATACTGTGGGAAAGGAATGCTGTTATATTTTCTCAGAAGACTTCGTTTTATCTTTAAATTGTTGGCTTAGTTGGTATCCTTAATACGAGACCTCTACCAAGAGTAAATAAAGCAATCCACTCACATAAGATTAATGGCTCAAAATTCTTCCTTAAAGCAGAACTTGAGAAGGGCCATGTCACTGAGAAGGGTGATAATGAACAGCCTTCTCAACAACATTCACAGTTTCTGAAATATCTGTCTTCAGTGACAACAAAAGTTGGAAGATGAATTTGGATTCCAGAAATGAAGAAATTATTGTGTCAAACCTGACAAGAATTATTTTGGTACCTATTGTGTGTCAAGCACCGTTTTGGAGTCTCTCAAATGCATTACCTTAATTCTCACAAAAATATTGTGAGTGTTATTCTCATTTCACAGAGAAGCAGGTGATAAAAATATTCTTTGGGGGGAACAAAAGTATCATAAAGTTAGAACAGTGTATTCTCATTTTACAGATTTGGGTACCAAAATACAGAGAGTTCATTACTTAAATTCATTTATCAAATCCAAATATAAAGCTGATTTTCTACTCCAGTTTTTTGAAAACTCACAGTTCCCTAAGCTTTCTAGAGCAGCAGTCCCCAACCTTTTCGGCACCAGGGACCAGTTTCATGGAAGACAATTTTTCCACAGATGGAGGGGGGGGATGGTTTTGGGATGATTCAAGCACATTACATTTATTGTGCACTTTATTTCTATTATTATTACATTGTCATATATAATGAAATAATTATACAACTCACCATAATGCTGACAGGAGGCGGAGCTCAGGCAGTAATGCGAGCGATGGGAAGCAGCTGTAAATTCAGATGAAGCTTCACCCACTCATGCACAGCTCAGCTCCTGCTGTTCGGCCCAGGGTTGGAGATCCCTGTTCTAGAAGGCTTATATTCTTAAAGGTGATAAATCTCTCATTGCATTTTGGGGGAAGATTAAATTAGTTAATACATGTGGAACACTTAGAACAGTACCCGAAAAAGATAAGCACTCAGTAAATACTACAAACTATTATTATTTGTAATATTATAGCCAGAGTTTGAGCTCCTAAAAAAATGGAAAAACATTTGGGGATTGGAGAAAGACATTTGGGACAAGAGGCGAAACAAATGGTTACGATAATGTAGTTTAAAATTTGACCCTGAAATGAGCCCCTAAGAAGACTCTATTTTTCTATTCAATTAAACAGTATTTATTAAGGACCTACCTGAAGTGCAGCACTGTGTCAGACACTGTGGGGAACATAGAAATGAATGAAACAGTCACTATAGAACAAGACATGAAAGAACAAGGATGATATGAAAGTAACTTATTGCCACAGCAATGTAGAACACATTGCTTCCAATAAGGCTGTGAGCAAGAGGTAGCATCTAAGGCAGATAATGAACATGGAAACTATTCAAAGAAAATGAACCTCTCAAACATAGGGACAGTATGAGCAAAGGCATAGAACCAGGAAAGAATGGAGTTCATTCATTATTCCATTCACTCAATCACCAAAATATTATAAGCCAGACACTGTCTGATGTCCTGGAGATACAGAGATGAATAAAACAACCAATCCCTGTACTTAAGGGCTTTATCATCAATTGAGACAATACAGGGAAACAAAGTGTCATAAATTATTAGACATGCTATGAAAACAATATAATAAGGACTATAAGTTAGGAATATTTGGTTACAAAGACAAGCTTATGGAGAAGTTTCAAATACTTTACGGGGAAGTGTCTGTCCAGTAGGTAGTGGTTTGTGGTAAAAAGGAAACAGTTGGTGAAAGTAAACAAGAAGTGATATTTCATAGGGATAAGAAATATACCACTTGAGAATGGTTCAAGATGGCAGAGAAGAAGGACGTGCACTCCCTCCCTCTTGCAAGAGCACTGGAGTCACAACTAACTGTTGAACAATCATCAATAGGAAGACACTGGAGCTCACCAAAAAAGATACCCCACATCCAAAGACAAAGGAGAAGCTGCAGTGTGATGGTAGGGGGGACACAATCACAGTAAAATCAAATCCCATAAATGCTGGGTGGGTGACTCACAAACTGGAGAACAATTATACCACAGAAGTCCACCCACTAGAGTGAAGGTTCTGAGCCCCATGTCAGGCTTCCCAACCTGGGGGTCTGACATCAGGAGGAGGAATTCCCAGAGAAACAGACTGTGAAGGCTAGCGGGATTTGATTGCAGGACTTTGACAGGACTGGGGGAAACAGAGACTCCACTCTTGGAGGGCACACACAAAGTAGTGTGTGCATATCATTTCCCAGGGGGGAGGAGCAGTGACCCCATAGGAGACTGAACCAGACCTACCTGCTAGTGGTGGAGGGTCTCCTGCAGAGGCAAGCGGTGGCAGTGGCTCACTGAAGAGGAGGAGGAGGGGGGAGAAGAGGAGGAGAGGGGACGTTCTGAGAAGTACTCCTGGACGTGAGGCCTCCTGGAGTCCGCCATTAGCCCCACCAAAGAGCCTGTAGCCTCCAGTTCTGGGTCGCCTCAGGCCAAACAACCAACAGGGAGGGAACTCAGCCCCACCTATCAGCAGACAAGTGGATTAAAGTTTTACTGAGCTCTGCCCATCAGAGCAACACACAGCTCTACCCACCACCAGTCCCTCCCATCAAGAAGCTTGCACAAACCTCTTAGATAGCCTCACCCACCAGAGGGCAGACAGCAGAAGCAAGAAGAATTACAATCCTGCAGCGTGTAGAACAAAAACCACATTCACAGAAAGACAGATGAAATGAAAAGGCAGAGAACTATGTACCAGATGAAGGAACAAGATCCAACCCCAGAGAAACAATTAAATGAAGTGGAGAGAGGCAACCTTCCAGAAAAGGAATTCAGAATAATGATAGTGAAGATGATCCAGGACCTCAGGAAAAAAAAAATGGAGGCAAAGATCAAGAAGATGCAAGTAACGTTTAACAAAGACCTAGAAGAATTAAAGAACAAACACTTAGAAGAATTAAAGAACAAACAGAGATGAATAATACAATAACTGAAATGAAAAATACACTAGAAGGAATCAATAGCAGAATAACCCAGGCAGAAGAACAGATAAGTGACCTGGAAGACAGAATGGTGGAATTCACTGCCACAGAACAGAATAAAGAAAAAAGAATGAAAAGAAATGAAGACAGCCTAAGAGATCTCTGGGACAACATTAAATGCACCAACATGCACATTATAGGGGTCCTGGAAGGAGAAGAGAGAGAGAAAGGACCTGAGAAAATATTTGAAGAGATTATAGCTGAAAACTTCCCTAACATGGGAAAGGAAATAGCCACCCAAGTCCAGGAAGCACAGAGAGTCCCAGGCAGGATAAACCCAAGGACAAACATGCTGAGACACATAGTAATCAAATTGACAAAAATTAAAGACAAAGAAAAATTATTAAAACCAACAAGGGAAAAATGACAAATAATATAAAATGGAACTCCCATAAGGTTAACAGCTGATTTCTCAGCAGAAACTCTATAAGCCAGAAGGTAGTGGCACAATATATTTAAAGTGATGAGAGGGAAGAAACTACAGCCAAGATTACTCTACCCAGCAAGGATCTCATTCAGATTCGATGGAGAAATCAAAAGCTTTACAGACAAGCAAAAGCTAAGAGAATTCAGCACCACCAAACCAGCTCTACAACAAATGCTAAAGGAACTTCCCTAAGTGGGAAACAGAGGAGAAGAAAAAGACCTACAAAAACAAATCCATAATAATTAAGAAAATGGTAATAAGAACATACATATCAATAATTACCTTAAATGTGCATGGATTAAATGCTCCAACCAAAAGACATAGGCTTGCTGAATGGATACAAAAACAAGACCCATATATATGTTGTCTACAAGAGACCCACTTCAGACCTAGGGACACATACAGACTGAAAGTGAAGGGATGGTAAAAGATATTCCATGCAAATGGAAATCAAAAGAAAGCTCTAGTAGCAATACTCATATCAGGTAAAATAGACTTTAAAATGAATGCTACAAGAGACAAGGAAGGATACTATGTAATGATCAAGGGATCAATCCAAGAAGAAGATATAACAATTATAAATATATATGCACCCAACATAGGAGCACCTCAATACATAAGGCAAATGCTAGCAGCTCTAAAAGAGGAAATCGACAGTAACACAATAATAGTGGGGGACGTTAACACCTCACTTACACCAGTGGACAGAACATCCAGACAAAAAATTAATAAGGAAACACAGCTTTAAATGACACAATAGACCAGATACATTTAACTGATATTTATAGGACATTCCATCTGAAAACAGCAGATTACAATTATTTAACTAAAGGTTATCTGATAATTCCTGGTAGTCTAGAGCCTGGAACTTAATAACCACAAAAACTTAGAGGCCTGCCTAGATAGAAATTAAAATGAGACCACTTCATAAAGCTGGTATACCCAAAGGTATTCCATACTCAGTGGAAGATCCAGGTAAAACGCACCCCCAAAGAAAGTGACTTGCTGATCTCAGATCTGGCTCTGGGTAGACTTGGAGTTAAAAAGACAAAGTCTTCCTTAAAAGTCATAACCCATTAGGTGACATTCATGTGACACAAATTTTATGAATGTGGCCAAGAAATGCAAATCAAAAGTTTAGTCTGGAGTGGATTCAGGTTGAAAATCCTCCCAGGTTGCTAGTAGATCTTTAAAATGCCAGTAAATAAATATAGAAGAAACATGAGCTCACAATTTGTAAATTCACTAAACACCCGAAAACAAGGCACCATGAGCACTATATAGCAGAAATTCAGACTGTAAAATCAGACAAAGAAAAAAAAGGTATTAAAATTCTCAGATACAGAATATATTTAACATATTTAAAGAGAGAAAAAAGATTTCAAGTATGATAAAAATATAAGAGGATATAAAAATTAAAGCAAATATCAAAAAAGTACTTTTATAAGTAAATAACATAATAATTGAAAAATCGAAAAACTCTCTAAGCATGTTAAATTGAAGATTAGACGAAACCAGGAGAAAAGTAGTGAACTGGGGGATAAATCTGAAGATATTACACAAAATCAAGTATAGAGACATGAAAATAAAACCAAGAGAGATTGAGAGAAATAAAAGAGGAAAAAGAAAGTATTCTTAACAGAAGAAAGGAGTAAATGGGGGAAAGGCAATATGGGAAGAAGGAATGGCTGAGATTTTTTCAGAATTAAAAAAAAGCATCATTATTTAGATTCAGGAACCCAAATGAATTCAAGTAGAATAAGTAAAAAGAAATCTATATATAGGTTTTCTGCAGTGAAAGTGAGAACCTCAAAGACAAAAAGAAATAGAAAAAGTAGCAAAGAAACAATATAGTAGAAAAGAAATTTTGAGGGCTGCCAGGTACATTTATGTAACATGTGCACTGTACTAAGTAGTGTTATTCACTTGTGTTTTATCTATAAATTGTGCCCTTGGGAACTGAACAATGCTTATTCTGATCAGGCTTTTGCTTCATCCCAGTGTCTGCAGAAAGTGTTGAATAACCTGACAGCTGACTTCTCATTGGCAACAATAAAAACAATAGGTAGTTGATAGATGATAGATAGATAGATGATAGACAGATAGATGATAGATAGATAGAATATTCAAAATGCTGAGACAAAATAACTTTCAACATAAAAATTTGTATCCAGAAAAACTATCTTCCAATATCAAGTCTGAAATAGAGAGGTTTTCCAAAAATTGGTGAATAAAAACTGAGAAAGATTACCACAAATATGCTTCATTAAAAATCTTCAAAGGGATGAATGAGTGAAGGAGAATGATCCAAGAAATGAGGTCAAACGTTCCATTCATATTATGAGCCAAAAAAAAAAAAGAACAGCTAAACCTGAGTAAATTAAAGAAGTAGGCTATATAGAACCATAATAAAATTGTTTAATATGTAGGACAAAGTTTTAGATAATATCATGAATTGAGAGAAACATAATTTGGACTACAGAATTTTAAGTTCTTTTTAT
The DNA here is from genome assembly GCF_949987515.2 of Delphinus delphis. Taxonomy (NCBI): domain Eukaryota; kingdom Metazoa; phylum Chordata; class Mammalia; order Artiodactyla; family Delphinidae; genus Delphinus; species Delphinus delphis. Next base: position 141,653,751 of record NC_082683.1, on the reverse strand, counting down.
TGATTGAAAGGATGGTCAAAAACATTAATTATAGAACTTGTTAACTACATACTGAAATAATAAAATTAGAAAAGTGTAACTTCCAAATTAGTAGAAAGAACAAAATTGGAGAAAAATGAATTTTAAAAACATGGAAAGGGACAAGTAGAAAACACTAAATAGGATGGAAGAAATAAATCCAAATACCTCAGTAACAACTGCCAATTTGAATAGACTAACTTCTCCAAGAAAAAGACAATTGTGACACTAGACTTTTTAAAAATCAAGACACGTTCTATTTATAAGAAACACATCTGAAACTTAAGGATATAGAAAAGTTTGCAGTAAACTTTTAGAATAAAAATATATACAAGTGCTAACCAAAGAAAGTTGGTGTGACAAGAACAGACATACAGATCAAAGGGACAGAATAGATTGCCCAGAAATAAACCCACTCGCCTACAGTCAATTAATCTTTGACAAAGCAGGCAAGAATATACAATGGAGAAAAGACAGTCTCTTCAACAAGTTGTGTTGGGAAAGCTGGACAGCCTCATGGAAATCAATGAAATTAGAACCCTCCCTTACACCATATACAGGAATAAACTCAAAAATGGCTTAAAGACAAATATAAAACTCAAGAACAAGACTCTGTCAGTTTGAATCGAATCTCTGCCACTTGATAGCTTTGTAATATTGAGCAACTTATTATTTATTCATCTGTTTCTATGCCTGTAAAATGAAAATAATAACATATCTACCTCTTTGGGTGGTTGAGAGGATGATATGAGTTACTTGCAAAGTACTAAAAAATATATTTGCAAAGTACTTTTAAAAGTATCAAGCAAATACTAAGAGCTAGGCACATTTTAGCTTACATCACTTATAGGACTCATCTTTCTAGAGACTGGAATATGAAAGTCTGCAATGCAGGGCTACCTTCCTGGTATCAAAGTTTGCAAGAAAAGAACTAGATTCCTTGTTAAGCAAAGTAAATTATATACATAAAAGAAATGTTCAGTCTGCAGTAGCCTGATAATCTATCTTTTTACTTTCCATATTTCATCATTCATAAGGCACTTTTTTCAAATTTTAACGTCTCTAAAATTGGCATCTTATAATCACTGGTGTCTTGGTGTCACTGTCAGCGTTGTTGAAATGGTGATGTAGTTATCATTGACTGTGAATCCACAAACGCGATTGATATTCCTGGTAATATGACTGAATAACTACAACCCCGTGACGTTTCAGTCAATAAACCAATTAAGGATCTTTTGAGGAAGGAATATAAACTCTTATAAGCATCTAAAAATCTTCCTTTGACACCTTCTAATAAGATCAAGAAAGCTTCAGCGTCAGTATTTGCAGCAGTAGCTTGAAATAAAATCCTGGTGACAACAGCGGAATACTCTTTTAAGAAGTGTATATATCACCAAAGTCTTCATGGAAGTATATTTATGAGAAATACAGATACAATGATTTTGAGAAAAACAAATGGACGCTAAATATAAAGAAGTTTTAGGAATGTCTTAACCATTTATTTTACTAACATTTTCTCCTTATATATGTACAAGAGTGATATGCAATAAAAATCTACGTTTAAATAAGTTCAAAAGACCTCCTTCAACAGTATGAAATCAAATTCTATTTCAAAAGCATTGATTTGCAGTGTTTTTCTTTCCTAATGCAGCAAAACTATTGGCACATCTTACAGATGATGGCATCTTATTGTTGATGAATTACAGTAGTTAGACCCACCGTCCTCCTTAGTACCTGGAATAAGTGTGCCCATCAAATTCAACAGCCTTTTCAATGGTCAGTGTCAGGTAATCAAAGAAAAAATTTGCTTCTAACACCTACTAAAAATGAATTACCAGAAATATTAATTACATATTTAGTGGAATTGACACTATAGTTAAGAATATTAATTCTGAAGAATATGCTGAGGATCTAATATACAGCATGGTCACCAGAGTTAATAACACCGTGTTGAATACTTGAAATTTGCTAACAGAGTAGATCTTAAGTGTTCTCACCAAAAACAAGCAAGTGAACAAACAAAAAAATTAAAAGGTTACTATGTGAAGTGAAAGATGTGTTAATTAACTTGATTGCAGTAATCATTTCACAACGTATATCAAATCATCGCATCGTAAGCTTTAACTATACTACAATTTTATTTGTCAATTATACCTCAATAAAGGTGGTGGGAAAATCCTAATTTAACCTGCAACTGCCTTCCTGATCTGATGTCTGATCCTAGGGTATGAGCTGCATGCTGTGTCCATCTCCTCCATCCAATATACACCTTGTATTCTTTGCTTCAAACACACTGGTCATTTCAGCCCCAGGCCCTAATACTGGTTGTTCACTCCGCCCGAATACTGGTTTTTCATCCCCGACCAATTCCTGCAATTGACTCTTCCTACTCTTTAGGTTTTCAGAGAAATTGTATTTCTTCTGAGAAAATATCCATGGTCACATGATCCAAAATAACCCTCTCCCCACTTCTCTATATCACCTTGTCCTTATGTTCGTGCTCCTACGTCACTTGCTTCTGTTTGAATTTATTGGTGAAATGTCTGCTTCTCCCCCTAGCCCATATAGGCACTTAAATTGAATAGAATGCCAGGTGGGTATGGTTCTTACCCATCTTTGCAGCTGTAACTTCAGTTCTAAAATTGTTCCTGGCAACCAGTGGGATCTTTGGTTTCAATAAATGAATGCTCACAGCCACCTAATGAAGTGGGTAATGGCATACTTGTTTTACAACTGGAAATTCAGGATTAGAACCCTTGGCTCAAACACTCAGCTGTTAATTAAACAAGATTTTAAATCCAGGTCCGTTGTCCATAAAACTTTACTCTCCTCCAAGGTCAGGAAATGACTTTTCTTAAGCAACCATAAATCGAGAAGACACACTACTCAAATGCATAGTGAGTGTCTGTTAAGGTATTTTCAACTCGAGATCCTTGGTTAGTAGCAAAAAGGAAAACAATTTTTAAAAAATATTCTAGTTTTTCATGTGATTTCGGTTTGGCATAACTTGCCTTTATACAATTTGTAATATTCTTCCCTCTTTTCTTTGCCAGGCTAACTTCTACTTGTCCTTCATATCTCAGCTTTGATGCCATCTCTTCCTGGCTATGTACTCGGAGTTTTTAGACCTGGGCTGGGTGCCCATGTTATGTGCACCTAGAGCACCCTGGAAAGGAATCCTCTTATTACTCTGTACTATAATTACCTGTTTACTTGCCTGAAGTCCTTGAAGGGACAGTCTTGGTCACTGCTGTTGTGCTATAGCACATTCTACTGTGTGTAGCATATATAGTCAGTGCACAAAACTTATTTAATTGAATACACCATGGTCCTTTAATGGAAATGTGAAGAAAAATAACTTAGCAAAATAATCACAATCATTCCATCAATAAATATTTATTATTCTGGTCACTGAGGTTACAAAAGTGCACAAAGCAAGCAAATTCTGCCATCTCAGGATGTACTGACATTCAAACACACAGTGTATATATACACCATATAGTGCATTATGTTAAATGGTGATGAGTTCTATAGAGAAAAATGGTCTAAGAGGGACAGGCAGTAGCGTGCGCTTGCTACTTTACACAGGGTGGTGGCAGAAAGTGTCACTTGGTGGCACTGGTGAGTGTCACCTGGTGGCTGGTTGGGGAGACTAGCCGAGCAGGTATATGAGTGAGAAACATTCCAGGCAAAGAAAAAGGCATGGGCAAAGATCCTGATGCAGGAGAGGACTTGATAGATTTCCAGCTTGTGTGGCTAGAACAAAACAGTTAGGGGAAAAAAATTGTAGGAAATGAGGTTAAAGAAGTAACTCAGCCATGTGATGGCTTTAAGCCATCGGGTATTATTCCAAATGCAATAGAAACAATTGGAGAAGCATCTTTTGGGTGACTCATTTCTGCTGAAGTTGGTCTCACCCATCATATATTGACTTCTGGCCTTAACTAAAGCTCTGCTGGCTTTGTTGCTTCACCCTGAAGATATTTTTGTGTGGACTCCATTACTCTAGCTAAGCATACAGCCATTAACAACATATTATACAGCTAAAATACTTGGGGGTGAATGAATTATTGAGCGTGACCCAATGTATGAGGCTTGGATCAGTCATAGTCGATTCTAATAAATGCTAATGGTTAGAAGAAAGTCTGACGAACCATACTGTTCATCATGCCATTGCTCATATCGCTTCTGCAGTCAGCATGTGCTTACCCACCCGTGTCCCTTTCTCCTACAGTCATCGATTTTACGCAATGATCCTTTTGTCCTTTGGGTGGTGAAAATGTCACTGGAGTTGGAGTCAAAATGCCTGGAATTGTAGCTTCAAAGCATGAGTTTTGGAGTCAGACGTCAGTTTGTGGCAGATCAATTAATCTTACTTTTTGCCTTCAAAATAGGGATAAAAATATCTACCCTTTAGGAGCTTTGTAAGAATTGGGATTATTTGTATTAAAAGATTATCATGACACCTAGCACGTAGCAAATGCTAAATAAATAATATGATTTTTAAATCTACAATATATGCTTGAGCATCTCTGCTCTGTCAAGGAACTTTCCATGGTTGGGTTTACATTATGGTTATGTGAGCCTGTGTGTATTCTTACACTAGTGTGTGTATGCCTTGAGATTAGAATTGCAAGCATATAATTTTTATGCCCAGTGCCTGCCACTCTGTATTTGAAAAGGTAGATACTCAATAAATGTATGTTGAAAGCATGAGCAACTGGGTTTTACCGATTTCTGTAGGTTGCTCCAGAGTCAGACTAATGTAAGTGGTCCTCCACCATCCTTTCCTTAACCTACAAAGAGAATTGGGACACGGTCGGTGTGCAGATTCACCTTCTCTATCCCACTGGAGTATCTCTTTGTTCAATTTCCTGAGAAAGTCAGTCTTCTAGCTGCTTCACCCTCTAGCAAGCCTGTAGGTCTCTCTGTCCAGAATGTTCTAGATTTCTCCAGTATCACTGTCTATTCTTCTTCCACGTAATTCGTTGAAAGTTTCCGGTGGGAAAAAAATTTGAACTTGAACAGTTCATTGATGGGGACTTGTGGGTCACATCTGGATTCAATGAATTCTGGTAGTTTGAATATAATATAATAAGGTCCTCAATTTGTTGCTTGACTTTATCTCCTCTCAGTGAAGGCTACTGTTTTGTTTCTCTTCCTGATAAGTAATACATTCACTATCTCAAGTTATAGCATATTAGGGCAACACACCTCTGGGAACAAAGTCATCTGGTTGATATGTTAGGTTTTGTGGGAAGTGTCGAGTAGTTTGTTGGAGTCTTTGTGAGTTTGCTCTTTCACTACTAAGTTGCTTTGTGTGTGTGCACACACATACCCACACCCACACACACTCTCTTACACAATCAAAAGCAAGAAGCTACAGTGTTTTCCAAATTTGATGTTGCAACGTCAAGATGATAAATTTTTACTTTTCAACTGTCTGGGATTACTAAATTAATCTTTATGAAAACTTGTAGTAAATGATCAAGATACTTAGGAATATGTAAGAAAACCCAATGAATCCCCCAGGAATAATATGGCATTGCATGTTATAAGCACGATTTACTGAGAGAATGTGAAATGAAAAGTCTTAAGTAAGTAAAGAATGCCACAGTGTGGTTATAGTATCAAATTTCATATAAATTTCTGTCCAAAAATTTTTTTGAAGCTAAAATAGGATTAGTTTGTTACTATTAAAGTTTTTTCTATATACTGCAAATTAAAATAAACATTTTAAATCTATCAGTTGTTCAACCTAAAGACACATATGATGATTAATGTTATTATTAATAAAAAACAAAAAGTTACACTACTGGTAAATGACTGAGCAGTATTAAAATGTATTTTTACCCGATTTCAGGTGCTGTGCTCTCAACAATCTATAATCTAAGCGGAGGCCTCTATAACCTAAAAGACATCCCTCACCCCACCCCACCCCTGCAATAATTAACGATCTTGGCTTCACAGGCCTACAGGATCAATTATATTGCACACATAGTTTTGAGAGATCACATTAACACCTCAAACACGACTTGTCAGTTTTGATGTACGTCACAGAATCTTGTCAAACAAAAGAGACATTCATTTTTGCAAACATGGAGAATAAAACTCAAAATATTTATGTGCTAATGTTTACATGGCACTTAAGTGACATAAGACTGGAGCTTCTGGCTTGAGGTCAGTACATCTGGATGATTATGAGGACAGGTGGGGTCAGAAGCCAGGGGACCAGGACTTCCGGCTAAGCTCAGTCACGTGGTGAGTTGTATAATGTTAAGCAGATCACTGAACTCCAAGAGTTTCTAGTTCTTTTTTTTTTTTGTAAATAAAGTAATTATACTCCCCTTGCTTGTCTTTAGAGATGGTTCTATCAATCAAATGAAATAGTACATGAAAGACCTTTTTACAGACTGTGAGGTACTATAAATGTTAGCTGTTTTTATTATTTTTCTTGCTACCACCACAATGTAAAAATGCTTCAATAATGTGGTAAAGTTTAATCATTGCTTTTCCAAAATCCTATAAGAGCTGTAATTGAAACCTAAGCTAAAATGTCTGCTTAAATCACTTATTCAAAATTATGATTTTTGTACCAGTCTGAAAAATGCATACTCATCAAATTCTTATTGGTAACTTCTCACTTAGGGATGCAGTATTCTTGGCCTAGTAAATCTCTCCACTATATACATTATATGTATTACCTGCAGTAAAACAGAATCTGGAGTTATAGGAGGTGAGTTTTAAATATAATTTTATAGTAGTCTGATATTGGGTAAACTTCAGAAAATCCAAATGCTGTACACAAATGAGACCAAGATAGCTCACATCTCCCAGGACCTAACATTATAATAAATTTAGATTAGTTGTTCTTTAAACTTGGCTAGAAGAGGACTGTCTCCTTGAGAAGCAGGTGACAACATTAATTTCATCAAATGTTTTTAAAAATAGTGCCAAGGGGTATATTTTCTATACATGGTTCAGATCCTCTTCAAATTCCATAACACACAGTATTTGGTTTTATTCATATCATTAGTTATTAATCATGAAACGGGTTCAAGAAAGTTCTGAAATAAGATTATTTACCTACATCCTTTTATATTACGTAATTGCCATAAAATTAGCATAATGACTTTAAAGAGCTTTTCCACGTTCACAAAAGACATAAGAAACTCTGGCAGTTTAAAACCCCGTCATTAAGGTTCGTTTCAGCACTTGAATCTTCATGGGTATGGCCAACATTGGAAATGTGTGAAGAGAGTACAGAAGATTTGATTTGATGAATTGGGGCCAAATAATATCTTGGTACAATGTGTAGCAGAATTTATACAGAATTAGGTAAGTTTAGGGTTCATTCAGCAAACAGTCTTTGGTTCCCTACATGTAATAAGTACCACTGCCAGACTAACACCCCAGTTCCTGTGCTTAGAAGTTCATGGCAAGGTGGGGAGACATAAATAAACAAATCGTTGGACAGTAGGATGGTGCTATAATGGAGATATGCATGGGGAGTGCAGGTGCAGGGAAGAACCACAGAGGAGAAATGGTGTTTTTTTTGCCCTTAGGATGAAGGGGAGGATGAAAATGTGAGAGCAAGTAACACCTGGAAATGCTAGCATTTTGAAGAAATTCCAGGCCCATGGACAACATGTATAAAGGCAAGGTTAGAAATTGGGAGGTGATTCTCTAGTGTGCAGAGTAGCTCATTCACTTACAGGTTTTCATTATGTCTTTCTCATTACTCCATTTTATTCCTATGTATCTTTAAATTACTTTACAGCAGCAAACAAAATGAACAAAAGAATGGTTGAATCACTTTAAAAAATATGTGTTACATTATTATAATCCAATAACATAATATTGTATGTGTGTTCCTAAGTGCAAGACGTGTCCTGAACTATATTTGCTTTAACAGACCTACAGAAGTGCTAAGGTAGAACAATTTTGGGGGAATGCTGCCATCTAGTGGTCAAATTGAGACATTTACTCTCTTGTGAATATATTTCTCAGCAAATTTCTTTCAAATGTGAGTCAAGGAGTTTTATACATTGAATACATGTTTTCATGTTCACTAAGAGTTAATAATTTATTTACTTTCAGTTATTGGGGTCTCTAACGGTTAAGTCTTACATTTGGCTTCTTAATTCTTGAAGAAATAACTTCTGTAAGAAAAATAAGTTGGCCAAAATCCCTTATATTTCTTTCTTTCTTTCTGCCTTCCTTTCTTTCTTTTTTTCTCCCATTTATTCTGAGCCGTGTGGCTGATAGAGTCTTGGTGCTCCAGCCGGGTGTCAGGCCTGTGCCTCTGAAGTGGGAGAGCCGAGTTCAGGACATTGGTCCACCAGAGACCTCCCAGCTCCATGTAATATCAAATGGTGAAAATCTCCCAGAGATCTCCATCTCAATGCTAAGACCCAGCTCCACTCAATGACCAGCAAGCTACAGTGCTGGACACCCTATGCCAAACAACTAGCAAGACAGGAGCACAGCCCCATCCATTAGCAGAGAGGCTGCCTAAAATTATAATAAGGCTACAGACACCCCAAAACACACCACCAGACGTGGACCTGCCCACCAGAAAGAAAAGATCAAGCCTCATCCACCAGAACACAGGCACCAGTCCCCCCCACCCCCACCACCAGGAAGCCTACACAACCCACTGAACCAACCTTAGTCACTGGCGGCAGACACCAAAACCATGGGAGCTACAAACCTGCAGCCTGTGAAAATGAGACCCCCAAAACAGTAAGTTAAGCAAAATGACAAGACAGAGAAACACACAGCAGATGAAGGAGCAAGATAAAAACCCACCAGACCAAACAAATGAAGAGGAAATAGGCAGTCTACCTGAAAAAGAATTCAGAATAGATGATTCTATTCAGTAAAGATGATCCAAAATCTTGGAAATAGAATGGAGAAAACACAAGAAATGTTTAACAAGGACCTAGAAGAACTAAAGAGCAAACAAACAATGATGAACAACAAAATAAATGAAATTAAAAATACTCTAGATGGGATCAATAGCAGAATAACTGAGGCAGAAAAACGGATAAGTGACCTGGAAGATAAAATAGTTGAAATAATTACCACAGAGCAGAATAAAGAAAAAAGAATGAAAAGAATTGAGGACAGTCTCAGAAACCTCTGGGACAACATTAAACGCACCAGCATTCAAATTATAGGAGTCCCAGAAGAAGAAGAGAAAAAGAAAGGGACTGAGAAAATATTTGAAGAGATTAGAGTTGAAAACTTCCCTAATATGGGAAAGGAAATAGTGAATCAAGTCTGGGAACTGCAAGAGTCCCATACAGGATAAATCCAAGGAGAAACATGTCGAGACACATAGTAATTAAATTGGCAAAAATGAAAGACAAGGAAAAATTATTGAAAGCAGCAAGGGGAAAACAACAAATAACATACAAGGGAATCCCCATAAGGTTAACAGCTGATTTTTCAGCACAAACTCTGCAAGCCAGAAGGGACTGGCAGGACATATTTAAAGTGATGAAAGGGGAAAAAGTACAACCAATATTACTCTACCCAGCAAGGACCTCACTCAGATTCGATGGAGAAATTAAAACCTTTACAGAGAAGCAAAAGTTAAGAGAATTCAGCACCACCAAACCAGTTTTACAACAAATGCTAAAGGAACTTCTCTAGGCAGGAAACACAAGAGAAGGAAAAGACCTACAATAACGCACCCAAAACAATTAAGAAAATGGGAATAGGAACATACATATCCATAATTACCTTAAATGTAAATGGACTAAATGCTCCCAACAAAAGACACAGATTGGCTGAATGGATACAAAAACAAGACCCATATATTTGCTGTCTACAAGAGACCCACTTCAAACCTAGAGACACATACAGACTGAAAGTAAGGAGATGGAAAAAGATATTGCATGCAAATGGAAACCAAAAGAAAGCTGGAGTAGCAATTCTCATATCAGACAAAAAAGACTTTAAAATAAAGACTATTACAAGAGACAAAGAAGGGCACTATAAAATGATCAAGGGATCAATCCAAAAAGAAGATATAACAATTGTAAATATTTATGCACCCAATATAGGGGCATCTCAATACATAAGGCCAATGCTAACAGCCATGAAAGGGAAAATCGACAGTAACACAATCATAGTAGGGGATTTTAACACCCCACTTTCACCAATGGACAGATCATCCAAAATGAAAATAAATAAGGAAACACAAGCTTTAAGTGACACATTAAACAAGATGGACTTAATTGATATTTATAGGACATTTCATCCAAAAACAGCAGATTATACTTTATTCTCAAATGCTCATGGAAAATTCTCCAGGATAGATCATATCTTGGGTCACAAATCAAGGCTTGGAAAATTTAAGAAAATTGAAATCGTATCCAGTATCTTTTCCAACCACAATGCTATGAGACTAGATATCAATTACAGGAAAAAATCTGTAAGAGCTAAAAACACATGGAAGCTAAACCACACACTACTTAATAACCAAGAGATCACTGAAGAAATCAAAAAGGAAATCAAAAAATAGCTAGGAAAAAATGACAATGAAAACATGACGACCCAAAACCTATGGGATGCAGCAAAAGCAGTTCTAAGATGGAAGTTTATAGCAATACAATACTACCTTAAGAAACATCTCAAATAAAAAACCTAAACTTACACCTAAAGCAATGAGAGAAAGAAGAAGAAAAAACCTCCAAATTTAGCAGAAGGAAAGAAATCATAATGATCTTATCAGAAATAAATGAAAAAGAAATGAAGGAAACAATAGCAAAGATCAATAAAACTAAAAGCTGGTTCTTTGAGAAGATAAACAAAATTGATAAACGATTAGCCAGACCTATCAAGAAAAAAGGGGAGAAGACTCAAATCAATAAATTAGATATGAAAAAGGAGAAGTAACAACTGACACTGAAGAAATAAAAAGGATAATGAGAGATTACTACAAGCAACTCTATGCCAATAAAATGGACAATCTGGAAGAAATGGACAAATTCTTAGAAATGCAGAACGTTCCGAGACCGAACCAGGAAGAAACAGAAAATATAAACAGATCAATCACAAGCACTGAAATTAAAACTGTGATTAAAAATCTTCCAAAAAAAAAAAAAAAAGCCCAGGACCAGAGGGCTTCACAGGCGAATTCTATCAAACATTTAGAGAAGAGCTAACACCTATCTTTCTCAAACTCTTCCAAAATATAGCAGAGGGAGGATCACTCCCAAACTCATTCTACGAGGCCACCATCACCCTAATACCAAAACCAGACAAAGATGTCACAAAGAAAGAAAACTGTAGGCCAATATCACTGATGAATATAGATGCAAAAATCCTCAACAGAATACTAGCAAACAGAATCCAACAGCACATTGAAAGGATCGTACACCACGATCAAGTGGGGTTTATCCCAGTAATGCAAGGATTCTTCAATATGTGCAAATCAATCAATGTGATACACCATATTAACAAATTGAAGGAGAAAAACCGTATGATCATCTCAATAGATGCAGAAAAAGCTTTTGACAGAATTCAACAGCCACTTATGATAAAAACCCTCCAGAAAGTAGGCATAGAGGGAACTTACCTCAACATAATAAAGGCCATATATGACAAACCCACAGCCAACATCGTCTTCAATCGTGAAAAACTGAAACCATTTCCACTAGGATCAGGAACAAGACAAGGTGGCCAACTCTCACCACTATTATTCAGCATAGTTTTTGAGGTTTTAGCCACACCTATCAGAGAAGAAAAAGAAATAGAAGGGATCCAAATTAGAAAAGAAGTAAAGCTGTCACTGTTTGCAGATGACATGATACTATACATAGAGAATCCTAAAGATGCTAACAGAAGAGTACTAGAGCTAATCAATAAATTTGGTAAAGTAGCAGGATACAAAATTAATGCACAGAAATCTCTTGCATTCCTATACACTAATGATGAAAAATCTGAAAGTGAAATTAAGAAAACACTCCCATTTACCATTTAACAAAAGGAATAAAATACGTAGAAATAAACTTACCAAAGGAGACAAAAGACCTGTATGCAGAAAACTATAAGACACTGATGAAAGAAATTAAAGATGTTACAAACAGTTGGAGAGATATACCATGTTCTTGGATTGTAAGTATCAACATTGTGAAAATGACTATACTATCCAAAGCAATCTACAGATTCAATGCAATCCCTATCAAACTACCACTGGCATTTTTCACAGAACTAGAACAAAAAATTTCACAATTTGTATGGAAACACTAAAGACCCTCAATAGCCAAAGCAATCTTGAGAAAGAAAAACGGAGCTGGAGGAATCAGGCTCCCTGAATTCGGACTGTATTACAAACCTATGGTAATCAAGACAGTATGGTACTGGCACAGAAACAGAAATATAGATCAATGTAACAGGACAGAAAGCCCAGAGATAAACCCATGCATATATGGTCATCTTATTTTTGATAAAGGAGACAAGAATATACAACTGAGAAAAGACAGCCTCTTCAATAAGTGGTCCTTGGAAAACTAGATAGCTACATGTAAAAGAATGAAATTAGAACACTCCCTAACCCCATACAGAAAAATAAACTTAAAATGGATTAAAGACCTAAATGAAAGGCCAGACACTATCAAACTCTTAGAGGAAAATACAGGCAGAACACTGTATTACTTAAATCATAGCAAGATCCTTTTTGACCCACATCCTAGAGAAATGGAAATAAAAACAAAAATAAACAAATGGGACGTAATGAAACTTAAAAGCTTTTGTACAGCAAAGGAAACCATACACAAGACGAAAAGAGAACCCTTTGAATGGAGAAAATAGTTGCAATTGAAGCAACCAACAAAGGATTAATCTTCAAAATTTACAAGAAGCTCATGCTGCTCAATATCAAAAAAACAAACAACCCAATCCAAAAATGGGCAGAAGACCTAAATAGACATTTCTCCAAAGATATACAGACTTCCAATAAACACATGAAAGGATGCTCAACATCACTAATCATTAGAGAAATGCAATCAAAACTACAATGAGGTATCACCTCACACCAGTCAGAATGGCCATCATCAAAAAATCTACAAACAATAAATGCTGGAGAGGGTGTGGAGAAAAGGGAACCCTCTTGCACTGCTGGTGGGACTGTAAATTGATATAGCCACTATGGAGAACAGTATGGAGCTTCCTTAAAAAACTACAAATAGAACTTCCATACGACCCAGCAATTCCACTACTGGGCATATACCCCAAGAAAACCATAATTCAAAAAGAATCATGTACCACAGTGTTCATTGCAGCTCTACTTACAATAGCCAGGACATGGAAGCAACCTAAGTGTCCATCGACAGATGAATGGATAAAGATGATGTGACACATATATAAAATGGAATATTACTCAGCCATAAAAAGAAACAAAATTGAGTTATTTGTAGTGAGGTGGATGGACCTAGAGTCTGTCATACAGAGTGAAGTAAGTCAGAAAGACAAAAACAAATACCGTATGCTAACACACATATATGGAATCTAAATTAAAAAAAAATTAGTCATGAAGAACCTAGGGGCAGGATGAGAATAAAGACACAGTCCTACTACAGAATGGACCTGACGACCTGGGGAGGGGGAAGGGTAAGCTGGGACAAAGTGAGAGAGTGGCATGGACATATCTACACTACCAAATGTCAAACCGATAGCTAGTGGGAAGCAGCTGCATAGCACAGGGAGATCAGCTCGGTGCTTTGTGACCACCTAGAAGGGTGGGGTAGGGAGGGTGGGAGGGAGGGAAATGCAAGAAGGAGGAGATATGGGGATATATGTATATATATAGCTGATTCACTTTGTTATAAAACAGAAACTAACACACCATTGTAAAGCAATTATACTCCAATAAACATGTTTTAAAAATTAATTAATTAATTAATTTTAAAAAACCTAACAGAGTAAGAAACTCACCTAAGGTTACCATGCAAAACATTGACTCATGTCAGGACAATTCACTTCTTAGGTTCCTTTTTCTTCATGCATTAGAGGCTTGTTTCATCATTAATTCTCTTGGTAAAGTTATGGATCCTTTATGTGATGTGAATAATATCTATTTTGTGAGTTTGGAAGTTTTGAGGGTTTCCTAATGTAATGTATTAGCGTAGGCTAGTTGGTGCCAGGGCATCAACCCCTAAATCCCAGGGATTTCACACAATAAAATTTATTTCTCATCTTGACTCAGCTGTAGCTCATATCACATCTGCTTGCATTTCATCGGGCTAGGCTGCAGGGGAATGGAAAATGAGCAGGAGTAAATTAAAATTGGGGGGAGGATTACTGTCTGCCACAGGAGATATATAGTCTGTTTGTTCATTTATTAATGTGTATATAAAGTAAGGCTTAGGGATCATTTGGGTTTGCAAAGCATTACTGTGCTTTTATTTCTGTTTTGCTTTGTGTTTCTGTAAAGGACCTCAGGATCACAGAATTGTTTTCATCTTCATCCTTCGTTCATGGCATTCTTATGGATGGTCCATACATGACCCTCTTCTATGTACGTATATGTGCCTGCATGTGTGTATTTAATAACGTAATAAGCACCTGTGGACTTAATAGCGAATATGAAAGCTCAGACTATGGCAATAAGTTACATCCAGCTGTGTGGTCCCTGCTCCATCCATCTGCTGATCAACACACACTCCCTGAGCCGGTGGTGAGTCACCTCACATCTGACAAATGGGCCAAGCTCAGTTTCATCTCTGCACCTCTGTTCATGCAGGTTCTCCAACTTAGAAGGTTCTCCTAACTTCTCGTGGCTTCCTTGAGAAGGAGAGCAAATAAGCAAATCATCCATATATTGCCACAAGGTAGAACCCAGGGAACTTTTATCATCCAGATCAGCCTTCAGGATTTGTGAGAAATAAGGACTTTCAGTAAGTTGAAGCATTACCGTCCAGGTGAATTGTTGTTTTCCCAAGTAAAAGCATAAGGTATTGGCTAGCTTCATTAACTGGAATACTCAAGAATGCACTGCATAAGTCAATTACAATAAAGAATTTGCTTCCAGGGAAAATGGATGTCAGTAGCACATGAGGGATAAGAAAAACAGGGTGTAGAGGAATAACAATGTTTATTGCTCAGAGGTCCTAGACAAACCTCCATCCTCAGCACTATTTTTTAGCCTATGATTTATTTCTTTGGCTTTTATTCAGTAAAGAAAAAATAGTATTTACAGTGATCATCTGTAAGAAGAGTTAAAAGAAGAAATCATGGATATAAAATGAAAGCCACTTATGTAAACCTCTTTAATTCTTTGAGAATCCTCCAACCGAGATTCTGCTGCCAAAATTTTAATTTTAACATTTTGAAACAGTGCCAAGCTTACAGAAAGGTCGCAAGTAGAATTCGAAAACATTTTTTTTCTTTTGTGAGTCATTTGAAAGTAGGTTGCCAGCATGATGTTGTATCACGTAAAAATATTAATGTGTACTTAATACAAACAAGGATACTCTGCTACATAACCACAATCAAAATCAGGATTTTAATAATGATAGTTTACTATGATCCAGTCCTCAACTCATTCAAGTTTCAACAGCTATCCTGATGACGTCCTTCATTGGAACAAGAATTCAGGTCAGAGTGAAACGTCTTCAGTTGTCATGTCTCTTTCATCTTCAGTCCAGAACAGTTCTTTAGTCTTTCCCTGACCTTAACAATTTTGAATATTACAGACAATTATGCTTGAAATTTCTCTGATTTGGGCTTGCCTGATATTTATTCAAGAACAAATTCAGGTGATGCATCTTTTAAAAAATTTTTTTATTGGGATATAGGTAACTTACACTGTTGTGTTAGTTTCTTCTGTACAGCAAAGTGAATCAGTTATACATATACCTATATCCACTCTTTTTTGGATTCTTTTCCCATATAGGTCATTACAGAGTACTGAGTAGAGTTCCCTGTGCTATTCAGTAGGTCCTTATTAGTTATCTATTTTGTATATAGTGGTGTGTACATGTCAATCCCAATCTCCCAATTTATCCCCCGTACCCCGCTTTCCCCCCGGTAACCATATGATATTGCTTATATGTGGAATCTAAAAAATGGTACAAATGAACTTATTTACGAAACAGAAATAGAGTTGCAGATGTAGAAAGCAGGTGACACATCTTTGACAGGACTACTGCAGAAGTGATGCTGCATTCTTCTCATTGCCTTGTATCAGGTGTGCAAGACTTCAATTTGTCCTGTTACGGATCATATTCATTTTTATTACTTAGCCTGCCTGATCTCTCCATTGTAAAGTTACTCTTATTTCCCTTTGTAATAAATAAGTACTCTGTAAAAGGGCATACTTTGAGATGTTGTAAATATCTGATTCCATATTAAACCATAAACTTATTTACCTATTTATCAAGATGGAGTCATGGTTTCCAATATTATTCAATGAGTCATAATCTCTTCCTATCAATATTTATTCTAATGCTCAATTTCCCCCAATGGAGCCAGTGGGTGTTCCTTCAATCTGGATTCTGTGAGTTTTTGACAGGTCCCAATCATTCTTTGAGCACTTCTTTGCTTTCTGACGAATAAAATGGTCTAGGATCATTTTATACTTTTCTTTTCCCAGCCCTGGAACCAAATTCTCCAAGGAGCCTGGATTTCTTTTAGTAAATAATGGGATTTAAAGGCCAAAATCTGGGCACCAGTGTTCTCCTTGTTCTTGGGGTGTCACTGGTCCTATGTCTTCTCACCAACCTACCTAGGGAATCTCTCTCTCTCTCTCTCTCTCTCTCTCTCTGCTTTCAATTTCAACCTAATACTACAGAATACATTCTGGTTTTCATTTTCATATTTGTTGAGAACTTCATCATTTGTTGAGAAACCTGGCTTCCACTACATTTACTACATTAATTATTCAATTAATCTCCTTGTGTGTAACCAATCTACATTGTCAGGGCTCTTCCTCTGCCTGGATGCCCCCTTGACACTTCACGTTCTCATGTCCTACTTTGATTCGTTGTGGTTCTGTGACCACCCCCACCCCCACCTACTTGTCTCTGCCCTACCTAATGGTTTTGGGATCAAATAGTTTAGGAAGTAAAAAGAGAAGAGGGGGGAAAGAAAAGGAAGAGGAACGATTACCAAAAATTTTTTATGAAGTTTTTAAATATTAGAACAAAAGTATTTGTGTCTAAATTTTTTTTTCAGAAGGAATGAAATATGCGTACATGTATACATACACACACATACATACACACATACTAAACTTTTATCTTGGTGTTTTTTTTTTAATTTATTTTATTTATTTATTTTTGGCTGTATTGGGTCTTCGTTGCGGTGCGCGGGTTTCTCATTGCAGTCGCTTCTCTTGTTGCGGAGCACAGGCTCTAGAGCGCAGGCTCAGTAGTTGTGGTGCACAGGACTAGTTGCTCCGCGGCATGTGGGATCTTCCCGGACCAGGGCTCGAACCCGTGCCCCCTGCATTGGCAGGCGGATTCTTAACCACTGCGCCACCAGGGAAGCCCTATCTTGGTGTTTTTATTACTTATCAAAAAAGTTACCTGAAAATGATCAGATTGCACCAGATGAAGTAAAGTAGGATCCCAGTCATGGGCATGAACAACAGGCAAATGCTTATGTCAAAAAGGCAAAGAACTAAGCCCAAATCACTGAGGCATGTGGATGGTTTGCAGGAAGACTAAGAGGACATTTCACTTATCAGTGATTCACTGAGACAGAGATAGAATGAAAAAATAAATTTATAGATTTAACTTGTCATCAAAATGTATTTTTATAAAATCAGAACTCTAGCAAATTTATAAATGAACAAATTGGTAACACTGAACTAGTTAAGGAGCCTCTGCTATTGGCGTTAAGAAACTGAAGGCATGTGAACAAAGAAAAAGCAAGGACCCTAGATCATTCCAGTTTTATAATCAATAGTCTTTATAGTGTTCATCTAGTTAGTTTCTAGGAAGCACTGTCAATTGTGATATAGAGGCCATGAGGTCAAGAGCATAGGACTCCAGCTCAGACTTCACTAACCTTGGACAAGTCTCTTAACCTCTCTTGGTCTTGTTATTTCACAGGGGTATTTTGAAGGACAAATTAAATATAAACAGTATTTCTATGTCTGGAACAAATAAGTGAAAATTCATGTTACCCCTCCCACTCTGCTCTGGGCACATTGGTCTCTTTCCTGTTCCTGGAACATGCTTGGCGCTCCACCTAAGAGCATTTGCATTTGCTATTCCCTCTGCCGGGGAATGCTCTTCCCTTAAATATCCACAGGTCCTGCCCCCTCAGCTCTTTCACATCTTTAATCTGATTAACTTTCTCATTGTGATCTTCCCCAGGGCCCCATTTAAAATTATACACCCCCAATATTTTCCATCTCCTTCTTCCCCTTCTTTAATTTTCTCCTTAGGACTTATCGGTAACATTCTAGAAACTTATTTGTATTGTTTATTGTTGGTCACCTCCACTAGAATATAAGGTCCTTGAAGGCAGGCAATTTTGTCAGTTTTGTCCAGTGCTGTATCCCCAGACCCTACAACATGCCTGGTGGCCTGTAGTGGGCATTCATTTGCTGTGTGCATTAATCAACCAATGAAAGAATGAACTTTCAAGTGTTCCCTTCCTGTTACATTTTTTTCTTTCTTCACAAGTAGAAATGTAAATGAAATGTGAGAGGAAAAAAGAGACATGAACAATGAGATTAAAGAAAGGTAGACTCAAAAAAAGAAGGATGAGAAAGCCCTTATATATGGAACACTAACTCTGAACCTTAGCAGTTCAATGGTAACAAACCACAGTCATGCAATACAGATTGTCCCTAAGACAAGCCTTGCAGATACAGCCCTTGTCACTCTTCTGGATTCTTCTCTGAGGTCAACTGCTCTCTGTTGGACAAACAGGGTAATATCAGCAAAGTAAACTAGAAGTGGTTAAATTTTTTTTTCTACACTTTGAATAAATGTATGCCATTTGCTCAACAAATTATACATACTTTCTAAGAAAAATCACCATGATTTAAAATGATGTTTCAAATTTGAGTTTAGGTTTAACTTTTGTGTTTGAAAGCCATGAATCTGAGCATCTGTCATAGCAACGGTGCAATATTTCATTAAAGATAACAAACAAAAACTCAGTTACCTCTTGCTCATTTGTATATAGACGTATTTATTTCATATATGTATCTACGCATATATAAATAAAAAATAGTGTTGTCTCATGGCACAAATAAATCCAGTCAGTGACTTACATTCACGCACAATACAAAGAATTCCATATTGAGACTGAACCTTTAAATATTCTAAAAAAGAAACCACGTTTTTAAAAAGGGAACACATAAGATAGTTGGTGAGGAATGTCTAAAAATACAGCATATGTCCCTACATTTGCATCAGGAAATTCATACTGATAGAAAATGTAGCTAAGTATATTTTTACACAATTGACATCATCTGTCAATCTAACAAACTTTTAAGGGTATTATTCTATGCAGCTAAATAACTGCAACTTTGAGTATTAACCAGTCTCTTGAGACCAGTGTTAATATCTGTCCTGTGCTTTTAAATCCAGTTGTCACGGAATTTCAGACTGCCTCTGCATCAGAAATTGCTAAGCTTTCCAGTACACAAACTATGCTGTGGGTTTGCTTAGAAACTCCTTGTTGAAGAATCTTCTTGCCTCAACACTACTGAGGGAAACAGAGCAACGAGATGGATTCTGTCTTCTATATTCAATGCTTTCAACTATGGCATTCTTTATTACCTGTGAATAGAGGCAAAAGATGTATAATTAGTGCTGTTCTGAACTCACTGAAACATTTGTTTGGTCAAAAATATATATATATAATTTACCTTTTTATTATCGTATTCTTTTTGAAATAGAGAAATCTCTGAGTCATGCATGTATATATTTATTTATTTTATTCAATTAATTTATTTATCTATTTGGTCGCATCGGGTCTTAGTTGCGGCTCGTGGGCTCCTTAGTTGCAGCTCACTGGCTTCTTAGTTGTGGCACGTGAACTCTTAATTGCGGCATGCATGTGGGATCTAGTTCCTGGATCAGGGATGGAAAACAGGACCCCTGCATTGGGAGCAAGGAGTCTTAGCCACTGTGCCACTAGGGAAGTCCCTCATGTATATATTTAAATTCAACATCTCCATTACACTTAAAAAATTTTTTTTAAATTGATGTATAGCTGACTTACAATGTTGTGTTAGTTTCAGGTGTACAGCAAAATGATTCAGTTATATATATATATATTCTTTTTTTTCAGTTATCTACCTATCTATTCTTTTTCAGTTTCTTTTCCATTATAGGTTATTAGAAGGTATTTAATATAGTTCCCTGTGCTATGCAGTATGTCCTTGTTGTATCTATTTTATATACAGTATTGTGTTATCTGCTAATCCCAAACTCCTAATTTATCCCCCTCTTTTCCCCTTTGGTAACCGTAAGTTTGTTTTCTATGTCTATTTCTGCCTTGTAAATAAGTTTGTACGTTTTTGTACGTTTTTGTACATTTGTACGTTTTTAGATTCCACATATAAGTGATACCATATGATGTTTGTCTTTCTCTGTGCACATTACACTCTTGTTCAGTTTGTATCCAGATACTATTCCTTCCGCCAGCAGAGAAAGAACTGTTGTGGGAGTGTCCCAGATTTTTTTTTTAATTTATTTTTATTAATTTATTTTTGGCTGCGTTGGGTCTTCGTTGCTGTGCGCGGGCTTTCTCTAGTTGCGGCAAAGGAAGGCTACTCTTCCTTGCAGTGCATGGGTTTCTCATTACGGTGGCTTCTCTTGTTGCGAAGTAC
This sequence comes from Delphinus delphis, assembly GCF_949987515.2. Classification (NCBI taxonomy): domain Eukaryota; kingdom Metazoa; phylum Chordata; class Mammalia; order Artiodactyla; family Delphinidae; genus Delphinus; species Delphinus delphis. The sequence continues at coordinate 141,632,924 of NC_082683.1, read as the reverse complement.
AGGCTCTAGGTGCACGGGCTTCAGTACTTGTGGCATGTGAGCTCAGTAGTTGTGGCTCGCGGGCTCTAGAGCACAGGCTCAGTAGTTGTGGTACACAGGCTTAATTGCTCTGCGGCATGTGGGGCATGGGTCCTTTCCCGGACCAGCGCTCGAACCCGTGTCCCCTGTGTTGGCAGGCGGATTCTTAACCACTGTGCCACCAGGGAAGCCCCTGTTTCAGATTTTTTGCTGATAAAATAGGAAATAAAATATGTGTAACATGGTAAATTTATCTTCATTCTGTCCTTCATGGGGAAGGTAGTAAGAGGGAAGAAATAAGTAACTACTAAATCTAGAATTTATGTCCTTTATAGTTAGTAGATAAGCAGAAATGAGAGACCACAAGGAAGTACGAGACTTTCCCTAATCCTAAAGAGAAAATAAATTGCTGGAGAATTGCCCTGCTTCCTCAGTGAAACAAATGCAGTTATAAAACATGGATGTCCTCTATCTAGGAAACACCATGCTTTGTGATTTTATCGATGATGGCTATTCTTTATTCAGAATAATCTTTGCATATACCCAAATTAATGGTGACTACAACCTCTAAGAACCGCTATTATAATTATCATGTACTTTTTTTGGTATGATGTTAACCTAGTTAGGAACTTTTGGAATGAAGAGAAAATCTGGAATTTGGTTGAAGCAGTTACTGCAGAGCAATGAGAATGGGCTTTTGGAAGAGAGGCCTGGATAGTAACCTTGGCTCTGATGCTGTTTTTTTTTTTGTGTGTGTGTGGTACGCGGGCCTCTCACTGTTGTGGCCTCTCCCGTTGCAGAGCACAGGCTCCGGACGCGCAGGCTCAGCGGCCATAGCTCACGGGCCCAGCCGCTCTGCGGCATGTGGGATCTTCCCGGACCGGGGAACGAACCCGTGTCCCCTGCATCGGCAGGCGGACTCTCAACCACTGCGCCACCAGGGAAGCCCCTCTGCTGCTGTTTTTGAACCCTGACAAAATCAGGAAGACTCCATTCTCAGGATAGGACTATACAATTTCATCGTTGTTTTTTTTTTTTTAATTAATTTTTATTGGAGTATAGTTGCTTTACAATGCTGTGTTAGTTTCTGCTGTACAGCAAAGTGAATCAGTTACACGTATACATATATCCACTAATGAGACAGAAGTTTCAGGGCCAGAGGCAAGTCACATGAATATGCCACGATTCACTTTTTTCCCTTCCCCAGGGGTTGTGAGGCCATGTTAAGGTATTAGACACATGCTTTTCAGCCCTCTACCATGGGCAGGAATACTTGGCAAATCTGAGAAGTTTAGAACACCATTGGCCCTTCTCACTCAGAGCTGGTGTGGCCCTCTTGGCCTTGGAGATGTGTGCACAGTAGGGTTTTCCCATTTCACATCCAATCTAACTGGGCAAGCTGGGTTCAGTACCTGGAGGAGAGAAATGTTTGACTTAGGTGACACTAACATGCAGTTAATATTCTGTGACTTTATGTAAGGCCCAATGGGCAGGGCCCTCTGTTCTCTAATGCTAACTTCAAACAAACTGTCATATTCTAGAAAGAGGGACTTATCACAGGAATGTGATACCTTTGCTTGCTTTATGATTTTTAATTTTATATATATTTTCCCCAGAAGACAATTATATATATAACTATATATATATAAAATTGTCTTCTGCGGAAAATATAAAATACACATATTTATTTTAAATAAATATGTAAGTGCTTATATATCTATATTATAAATATATAATTATATTATATATAACATGTAAATATAAAATTATATATATAATTATATATATATAAAATGGTCTTCTGGGAAAAATGGGCTCAAATGTTACTGAGTCTTTTAAGCAAAGCAGATATTAGCTGACCCCATCTTTCCCATGAGTAAGGGAAACATAATTCTATGGAGACAGAAGAGGGGGCTTCAAGCCTATGAAGGACACCTTGATAGAGGGCCTCCAGGCACAGTCACTTCTTGGCTGTGTGAGATCAAGGGGAATTAACTTATATCCTTGAGCCTGTTTCCTCTTTAAAATGGAAATAATAATACTAATCTTGGCTTTTGTGGGAACTGGAGATCATTTATATAAAGCACTTTGCACAATGCCTGGCACATAGGAAACAATCCACAACTAGCATCTATTTATTGTTGGTATTTTTAAGCTGACCATATGTGAGGACATTTAAATTAGATGTGAGCTTTAAATTAGATGTGAGGCTGTAAAGCTTACTAGAAACAAATGCACCATGTATAGCCAACAGCGGGCTTATTATATGGTAAAAGTCAGCAAATCAATTCTGCTATCAAATGTGTCCTACTACATCTTCTTTTTAATAATCTCCCTGTCTTTCTAGAGATCATGTCAGCAAGTTTTCAGTTGGTTTCTCCTACTGAAAGGAGCACCAAAGCAACATGAGACACACCAACCCTCATTGCAGAGAAGTACCCAAGTAAAACTAAAAATCAGTTCTTTACTTTCCAAACACCCAAAAAGCTTTAAAATATATTTAAAAAAAAAAACAACTGCAGGGGACATTGTGCTAATCATGACTGCTGTCAACTTCTTTACAATGAATTCATGAGCACAAAAAGATCAACAATAGCAATATTATGAACTAGTGGGTTTATCATAGTTGGCCCTTGGAAGGTGTTTTTAGTAAACAGGCCATTCTTTTAAAGGAAAATGGATATTCACATTTATAGCTGAAAAACCCAAATATGCAATTAGAATGTGCATGTCAAACCACTAGGTGGCGCATTAACACTGTGAAACCATTAACCAGGTTTTTCAGATTACCCGCTTGTTGTGATGTGTAACAGTGGTCCCCAACTTTCTTGGCACCAGGGACCGGTTTCATGGAAGATGATTTTTTCCTCAGACCTGGCAGGAGGGTGGGGCGGGGGATGGTTTCGGGATGATTCAAGTGCATTACATTTATTATAAGTGCGCTTTATTTCTATTACTATTACACTGTACTATATAATGAAATAATTATGCAACTCACTATATTGCAAAATCAGGGGGAGCCCTGAGCTTGTTTTCCCGCAACTAGATGGTCCCATCTGGGAGTGATGGGAGACAGTGACAGCCGAAGTGTGTTGCTTATGTCCAGTCTACTCCGTAAGATGCAGCTTGATTGTCACTTGCTACTCACTGATAGGGTTTTGATATGAGTCTGCAAGCAGTTGATTTATTATGGTCTCTGTGCAGTCAAACCTCTCTGCTAACGATCATCTGTATTTGCAGCCGCTCCCCAGCCCTAGCAACACCGCCTCAGCTCCTCCTCAGATCATCAGGCATGAGATTCTCATAAGGAGCGCGCCACCTAGATCCCTCGCATGCGCAGTTCACAGTAGGGTTCGCGCTCCGATGAGAATCAAATGCCGCTGCTGATCTGACAGGAGGCGGAGCTCAGGCGGTGATGTGAGTGATGGGGAGCGGCTGTAAATACAGATGAAGCTCCGCTCACTTGCCCGCTGCTCACCTCCTGCTGTGCGGCCCGGTTCCTAACAGGCACTGGTCCTGGCCCGGGGGTTGGGGACCCCTGATGTATAATCCTGTGATGTAAACCGAAGTGGCTGAGCTCAGCGTTACATCAGTTGCTAAATGCAAACCTTTCGGCGTGACACATGGTACAATCAGATGTGTTTGAAAAGGCGATATGTTATATTTGAGTCTTCCTATTTTTTAAAATGATACTAGGAGTCATCATCAATAGTGTTTACACCTAATTTCCTCTTTCATTCCCCCCCAAAAGTCATTGAGAGACCAAATCCTTCCCGTCAGTTTTATCCTTGCAGGGGTCCTTATATCTCAACCCTCTTCATCCCCATCACCTATCCCCAAATAAGACTGGTGTCATCTTTCACCTGTGCCATTTAATAGTCTCCCAATTTGCCAGATCCTTTAAATATTTGGCAGTAAAGGCATAAGGAAAAAAAAGAAAACATGAAAAATGTAATCATTCCCCCAAAGGAACAAATTTAGAGACGTGAGATTGGAAGCGCTCCAAAAGTAAGTACTGGATTCACACAACAGAAATTTTAAAATGAGCCTTAAAAGAAAGTTACAGTATGTTTTGAGAGAGAAATAAAAATTATAAATATAGCAGAATGCAAGAAGATATTCTGCAGTAAATTACTGTGGATTTACTGGCTAATGCCTGCTTCCCAATAGTGTCATGAAAGTAGGGGCCTTAAGTAGTCTTGTCATGTTTTATCCCAGCACTTAGAACACGGAAGGGGAAGAATAAAAATTTGTGAAATTAATGACTGCCCAGAAGGTGCTCACTGGAGGTCAATTAAATAGGATAAAGCTCAACTCATGGAGACAATGAGATTTGAGTTGAGTTGAAGGACAAGCAGGATTTGATAAGTGGAGAGGAAAGACTGGGCATTCTCAGTAAAAGGATAATCTCATAAAGAGGCTGAAGATGGAAGGTCATGGCATGTACAGGAAACATCTGGGAAGTGGTTCGGCTGGAAAGGAAGCTGTGTTTGGGGTATACTAGGACATAAGTCTTCTTGAAAGATAGATGGTTCAAAAGGGAGGAAAGAGTGAGAAAAAAACCTTTGGCCCCATCTCAGCTCCTCAACATAACAGTGTGACTTCTAGCAATCAGCCTACGTAATCCATGATTCGGTTTCCTCACATAGAAATAAAAAATACCTACCTCATGGGCCAGTTGTGAATGCTGAATATTTGAAAAGGAAATATCTGGCTTATATTAAGCACTCAAAAGTTTTCCTTGTTCTTTTTGTTTTGTGCATTGCTGTATCCTTAGTTCCTAAGGATACAACACAGTAGATACTCAATAAATATGTATTGAATTAATAAGTAAATAAGATATAAAAAGATTATAGGTAGCATTAAAGGTAAATGAATTTGGGCCTGATATAGAAGGCCATTATAACCAACAAGGACATACTGTATAGCACAGGGAACTATACTCAATATTTTGTAGTAACCTAAAAGGGAAAAAAAACCTGAAAGGGAACATATATAGAGAGAGATATAGATGTAGATATAGATATCCATATATGTATAACTGAATCACTGTGCTATACACCTGAAACTAATGCAGTATTATAAATCAGCTATACTTCAATTAAAAAAAAAAGAAATGCCTAGAGATATCACATAAAAAAATAAGGCTATGATACATAATAAGCTTCTAAATTATTTTGTAAAAGATAAAAACTTTAACTTGTACCTAGACACTCTTAACATGATGATGAAATATCAGTAAATGAAGAAGTAAATACCAGTACTTCTGGATATACACTTTTCCTCATTTTAATTAACCCTTAATATTTAACACTTTACAGGATCACTGGAGAAAGAATTTTAAAAGCTCATGATTATGCAGCATTGGCATATGCTGTCCCTGTCTTTAGAATATGCCAACTGGATGAATAAACTGAATGAGTGAGACTGCATAACAGTACATTTTCCTGTGATAACTGGTCCTGGAAAAGAGACCTCAGAAAGTGTATTTCCTCTAGATCGAGGTGGTAGTTTATGGGTACAGCATGTAGTCACACTACCTGGCCAGGCATACACGGCCTGGAGATTCTCCACAGTCAGGCATCTGCCTCCCACCAACAGGCCCTGTATCCTGACACTCACTACTCGTTCCTCCTATTACATTAAACTCTTCCACCGTTTCTGCCAGTAAGTCGATGACATTTTTTAAATGACTTATGAAAATTTTGTTGCATATTTATTTTAGGTGTCGGGCATTGTGATCGGTACCTCTGGAGGATACAAGGTAAATAAGGCAAGTCATTGTTTTTAAAGGGTTTAAGTTTATAATTAAAAGCAGAAGATAAATTTGGACACGGATAGTAATTATTATCACTAACATATTACCTGTTTCAACTGAGTGTCTCGTACGTGCCAAGCTCTTAAATTATATTCTTTTACTTAATCCTCATCCCAATCCTATAAAAATCTGTATCATTGTTTCCTTTTACAAATGAGGAAAGTAAAATTTGGAAAGGTTAATCAACATGCCCAACGTCACCTAGCGAAGAGGCACAAGCAAAAATCTGAGTACCCAATTTGGTTTAACTCGAAAGCCTCTGCATTTTCCACATACCACATGTCTACCAGTGTAAGTCACTATATATTAGGTTTCTTAAAATAAAAAAAAAAGACACAGAAAAACCCCCATGAAATGCTGCCATTGTAAAAAGCACTTAGGCAACGTTCAGTGAAAAGGAATTTGGGAGGACTGAGTAAGTGCAGAAACCCGACACTAATGAGAAACCCAGCCTGCTGTCATGAAGTGAGCAGAAACAGAAGTTCTCTAAAGATGAACTGGAATTTAGCTTCAGCAAAGCAGGGCTGCTAGAATGTCTGGGGAAAATGAAGCAACAGAAGCACAGCAGCAGAGCTGTCGGAGACAGGTTGACATTTTCAAAGTAAAGATTTAAGTCAGAATGTGAATTGAAGATGAAAATTTGCCTTAAGCCACGGTGGTGGTGGCCACAAAGTTGAAAACTGCCTCCATGGGATTGGCAGTCAGATGTCTTTGCATTAGAAGTGTTTATATACACAGTGTCCACAATTGGTGAAAAATTCCAACAGTCTGTGGCAAGTAAACATGTGTTGTGTTGCTGCAACGTGAATACGTCACCTACTCTCGTCGAATCGTGTGAAAATGAGCGATTTGGCTCACGATTGAGCCTAGTGACCCAGCATCCTACCTCAGAGTTTGGCTGTTCTTTCTTTATCATCACTTACCAAGAAGCTTTGATTCTGATAAAATGTGTTTTCCTGGTTAAAAGCAGGGAATGGGAGTCATCAAAGGAGAGATACATGTCAGTGAAAACTGAAGTCTTACCCGGGTATGAGGCGCACACACACACACACACACACACACACACACACACACACACACAACCAAGAATCACTTGAACAGAAGTCTCAATGGTCATATAATTTAAGAGGAAGCCTACATTCATTCATTCAAAAAATATATGCATTTACTGCCTGGGCTGCCATTACCTATATTGACTTGTCTATATTCTTAATTCTGGGCATTTGCAAAGGTCTTGAGGTGTATCCATCGTGGTAAGGGATACAGACACACATAGTTATGGTTCCCATTTATTAAGCAGCTTCTGTTTGCAGGGCACTGTTCATATGTCACTTGATTCAAGATTCACTACTCCCACTATGATAGGTGCTGTGACACCTGTTTCAGAGGTGAGGAAACTGAGGCTCAAGAAGTTTAAATAGCTTATTCAAAGTCACACAAATAGCCCATCTAAGAGCTAAACATGATATAAAGTCTATGACCTTACTTCTACTTACTGTGTCAGAAAACTTCTTAGGAGCAATTAAAACCTGCTTAATTAAACGGCTTGTGAAAAATCTGTATCTGATGAGCTCAGGACAGTTATTTTGGAATTCAGTCTGGTTTTGTTCAGGCTTTAACTGTTTCATCTATGTGTCAAACAAATTACTTTGAAGAATGTAAAATATATAAATAGAACTATATCATTCTTTACAGACAATAGCTTACAAGGTTTTACATAAACCAAAACTGAAAACAATGAGAGAAATGTAGTTGTGTAAGTTACATATATATATAGACACACACGTACATATACATGTATGTCTATATACAGATATACTTTTGTGTATGTGTCCTTTTATTTTCCCAAGTCCAATAGGGTATTTATATATTCCTATAAGCTATTTTTTTCCATTTTAGGACAACTGATCAAGTTTAATACATTTCATCCCAAGGAGTACAAAATACAATTTTGAGTTTATTGGCTTCATACTGGAAATACAGGATTACTCCTGTATTAACCCTTAGTTCTTTTCTATTTTAACAGCATGAGGTTTCATAAAACACAACTCCATTTTGAGAATGTCTGTTTGCTCCCTATGAATCATAGATTAAAATGCTGATTTTCTCTTAATATTCTTTAAATTTTCACCATCACCACAGAAACAATGTAGCATATGGATTTCTGATTTTCACTGAATAATATAAAAGAAAAAGAAAAGGAATAAATCTATTTAGACAATGATATATTCTATAAATGTTGTTAAGCGTGTTTTACTTGAATTATCACATATTCACAAATGAAGGCTGACAAGAAACACTTTAGAGTTGCAGAAACTGAAGGTTATTGGGAAAAATTTCATATGCTTACAAAAATTAAAGACATTGATTAATAAACGTATTATGGTGTAACTGTTATAACTGCACACAATTGATCATTACTAGTTTCAGACCAAACTAAACAAACAAGCAAACTAGATGTGCCAGTATTCTATTAGATCACAAAATGTAATTAAATCTCATATGCACGGAAGACTCATTCGCACGGTACATTCTTTTACTCCATTCATACAGTCTCCAAAAAGACTGACAAATCAGGCATGACACCTTTCCCTCTCCATTTGATTTCTTTCTTTCTTTTTCTTTTATTCTTTTTTTCTAATGTGCAAAATCCGATTAGGCCAATGAACTTGGGCTTTTACGACTGATAACCATTTGTCAGACACTATGACGTGGAACCGCAAGCCAACATGATTCCAATTACACAATAGTGGTCCTAAATGGTGAGTTAGCAGCTAAAGAATTTTACACAGAGACAGAATTTTAGCAGCAGATAAACTAGTGATTGGAATAATACTGAAGAGAATGACTTGTTTCTTATATTTCTGGAGCAAAGCATACTTGATATCTCCAGGGCTAAAAATGGAGACACTGCTACTTTGGGAGACATTTCTAAGATCCACAAAAATAAAGACATTTAAAGGCATGAGTGTATCCATGAAAAGTCATGCTATTTTTGCAGATTAACTACACTTCTGGTTACACTCACTTTCTCACTCTTATATTTCCATTTTATCACTTTTCTTCCTAATTAAAATTTATTTTTTCATATGAGAAATACACTAGATACTTCGGGAAAGAAGCTGAGGATAACTATCCTTCAATCAAATAATATTATGAAATGTGGGCTCTGCCAATTTGGAGGCATTTGTTTTCTTATTTGTGAATTTTATGGGGTTCTTCTGGAGCTTAATAGAATAATTCATGAAAAATAAAATGGTACAGTTGGGGTGTCGTTCATAAACCTTACTTTTAATTAATTAAAATGAGGTATTGCTATGTTCATGTTATATGGAAGTATTTGACATTGTCAATGATTGTAGGAGATACTTACATCGATGTTGTTCAGGGTATTGAAGTACATCAGATCATGCAGCCTTTTGAATGCTTGATTTGGGTATTGAAAGTTGAAGGTTGAAAATGGTGATTCAGGGTCATCAAAAATATCAAAATCAGCTAGTTCTTTCTCTTCCTTAGTTTCTCTTGGAACACCTAATATAAGAGTCTCAAATGGTGTTATTTTGAAAACCACAAATTACCTCTAAAATCCAGAGCATAAAACATACAAATAGCCATAAACATAACATTGGTAGCCCCTTCAGGGGTCATATAAGCCTTAGTATACACTATTAGGCCTCTGTCTATATTTCCTGGACTTGACCATTTTCGTGTGTTCTGACTGGGCAACTTCCAGTTGCCAATAGCAGCATCTCTGTGCCTAAGAGCTTTCTACTCCTTCCTGTTACTGTTCAAGGATGCTTTGCTCACTAGCATCAGGCTGGAAATTCCAGTAGACAATACTCTGTCCCAGGAAGCAGTCAACCAAAGACTCTATGGTGTTGGTATATAAACTCCCCAGTTCCCTTGCCGCTTGCTGTGTAAGTGGGAAGGATGATTCCAGACCATAGGTTCTATTTCATTTCCTAGAGTTTCCCAGCAGGATCAGGTTCTCCTCATGGTAGCAGCTTACTAACACATCTTTTGTTGTCCGCCTTTCTTCCCTTTATCAGTTCCCTGCTCTCTTACTAAAGTTTCCTAGTTCACCCAAATAAACCATTTTCACTTGAACCCTTTGCTTGGAATCTGCTTCTGGTAGAATCCAAATCCAAACATTAATTAATTGTCTTCATGTCACAGGAATCCCCTCCACATCCTATTTTTGAGAATTAATAGTGATAGAAAATTCAAAATTTTCTAGGTTTTAAGTATTCCACTGTTCAATAACTAAAAATGCCAACAAATTCTTCCTTCTTTTGTGTTGAAGTATGACATGATAATCTCCACCTCTCTTGATTTTTTTCTCTGACTCCCTCCACTATCTAGAAGAAGATCACTGTCTTCTCCATGACTATTTTTTGTCTGTCCTTTCACAGCTACATTTTCTGGTCCTAAAATAATACGATTTTGAGGCATTTAGCATCTTGCCTGTCAATCTCTAGATCTCCTTTTGTTAATCAGTATCTTCCAGGATACAGAAGAGTCTATAGACTCCTCTGGATGTGGCAAAACAAAATGCCTTAAATTTGATTCTCTTTTTTTTTTATGGAATATAACATGGCAAGCTGAAATTACTAGCCATATCGTACTGCTAGATAACATTAATTTTTATGGCCAGTTAACATTCCCAGAATTTTTTGCATGATTTGTTCTGAAACAAAGCCTCCCTTACAAGGGTAGTATTTAAAATATTTAACAATGCCTATGACAAGGGTACCATTCAATCAGAACAAATACAATCTGAGGTTGTGGAGTAAAGCCCCAGAGATTTTTACTGAGCTTGTTGTTCACCCTTCAGTTTCTGAATAATGAGGAGCCAGGGGATCTTGGGCTAAGAAAGAGGGGGAGTACTCGAGGTCTCAGGATAGTAGCCATTTATCAAGGTAAGGGAAGTGTTCAATGTTGTAATAGCTGGTATGGCAGTGTCAGCATGAACCAGCTTAATGTTAGTCTTTATCAGATTGCTACTTTACAGAATATAACTCCCAATGTACCTGGAGCCTTGTACTTTCTGAAGTTGATGTTGGCCAGAACAAAATGGATGATAGTTGGGCAATCTTTCTCAACATCAGGATTCTTGGGTTTAAAGACATAGCATTCCTTCAGTCCTTCTCGATCAAACACATAAGGATCGATCTTTGGAAAGGGGAGCTTATTCATTTTAGCCCACTTTTCTGCAAGTAGAAGTTCCTATGGAAGAGAGGGAAAGATCATTTGTTCAGTTGGTCTGCACATTATTCAATATTAGTTAGGTGTCTACTGTGTGCTAGCAGTATGCTCCTTGCTAGGATGAAAAATGACCCTGTTCTTAAGAAGCTTATCAATCTCAAAATATATAAAATGACTCCATAAACAAACTCACTATTATTTTGTCAACTTTTTGTATAGGGCTAGTTCCATAGGAGGCATTGAAAAATTATTAATGAACTGAACTGAATGATATTATGTCGATGCAATTGCTAGAGAAATAAGCATATATTATGAGTTCTGGGCATTTATAAGCCAAGTGAATGCTTTTTAACCCTTCAGAGTCAAAAAGAATTTGTTGAAGCAGAATGAGGAGCACTCTGTTACTGATTTTTTACCTGCATCTTCTCCACAAAACTGATTAAAAATTAATACATTTTCTGAATGCAAAAACATTGAGTTGCCCTGAATTAGCTTTTTTCTTCTTTTCTTTTTTTTGCTTTTGTTTATGAAAAGAAGCTGAGCTTCTGGCATCATTTGTTATTCTATGTGCAGTGGCCAAGAATTGGCCATACAGAGGAACCAAGAGTTAGTTAATGGGCATAGCAGATTGTCATTGCTTCCACATATGAACTTCCTTCCGGATAAAAGGCTTATACATCCTTACTGGAATGAGAAGACACCTGGCACACAGCCACAGAGCTCATTTGCATCCACTGACAGGTAACGTGCCCAAGAAATACAAGGTTGCTGTCGACTACTGAGGTTTCAGGTTTGTTTCTGCCTCAAGGCTGACTAGCACAATGGGTAAGCACAAAAAATAATTACATTTAAACTAAAGAACATAAATCAATACAGAGAGATGCAGCGAATAGAGCTTATTTCTACTGAAATGCAGCTGAAGGGCAAAAAGGACAAATAAGAAGCAGACTGTGGTAGTGGGAAAAGCACCAACTCCGGGGCCAGATTGCCTGAGTTAAAGTGCAAGCTCTGGGACTTTGGGCATGTTCCTTAATGTCTCCACACCCAATATCCTCAAATATAAAGTAAAGATGGCAATGATAGTACATATTTCATAAGACTGCTGTTAGAATTAAATAAATTAATGAGTGCAGTATTTAGAACCATGCCTGTCATTTCATGCTATGCAACTATTTGACAAATAAATGCCAGTAAAGAGAAGAAAAGAGATGGAAGGGGAAAAGTGAAGAAAGAAAAGAGGAAAAAGGAAGAGAGATAGCAATGGTATTGGGGAAATCCCTAAAGGAGGGAAGTTTTAGAGAAATGATCACTATCATCTTAAGTTTTTTAACTACCCTTGTAATCACATTGATTCATTCAATGATAATCATTAGTTGCCAATCTAAGTTCCATGCTAGGAGGTGGGGACATAACACTGAGTGAAACTCTTGTTCTTATGGGATGTACATAGCCTGGTAGTAATCAAATAACACTTCAGGTTTAAAACTGTGGCAAATGCTATGGAAAAAGTATTTATTTGCCATGAGATTTTGCAGTATACCTGGACTATTTCCTCAGAGTGCTTATTAATTCATTCAACGTTATAATTGAGCACCTATATTCTAGGCGTAAGAGAGAGGCTGTCCTTGGATACTTAGGGATTATAAATCAATGGGAAATATAAAAAATAGATATGATAGTGTATGGAAGAGGCAGGGAACATGATGGATGGCTTCATGCCTGGGCTGTGCAGCCTGAAAGGCCCAGCACATCTTGACTTGCAAGCTCGGTGATCTGAGACAAACCGCTTATCACTACAGCTAAACAGGGAAGAAATTATTTTGTGGGAGGAATTATGCAGTGATGCTCTCCTAATGGCACCATAGGGATCATAAGTAACAACAAATGCACATGGACCAGGTTGTGTACTATCCTTGAAATAGCAGGCTCCCAATCCCATTTTATCTACATTTCAGCTGTTTCTTATTTCTCAGCAACTCATATATACATAAATGAGTTGTAAAATAAAGTTAGCACTATTATCTTCCTGAACATTGCTGTGAGGATTAAATGAGATCATGTATTTTTAAAAACTCAGTAATTTATATTTAAGAAAACAAGTACTTTAAAATAGCACCTTATGCTTTGTGACCACCTAGAGGGGTGGGATAGGGAGGGTGGGAGGGAGACGCAAGAGGGCTGATTCACTTTGTTATAAAGCAGAAACTAATACACCATTGTAAAGCAATTATACTCCAATAAAGATGTTAAAAATAAATAAAAAAATAAAATAGCACCTTAAATTCAGAGAAAAATATGTTTTTCATTGAACTTTCACTGTTCCTGATGCTTCTAGAATGTCGTGAATTTTAAGTTGATCGACTCTCTCAAGGCCATTTACTGAGAAATAAAAATCTGGGAGAACAAAGGATTTGATTTATATTAAAGCATTTGTTTCATGAACTGTTAAGCTAAATGTGATTATATTTTACAGAAAATCCCATACATATATATGAATAATTGCTTGTTAGAAACTTGAGAAAACTTTTATCTCTAAATCATTTTTCTTCCTGTTCAGTTGAATTATTCAGCCTGTTACTTCTTGTCTAGCACTGTTCCCAGTTATTCATTAAGGATTATTCAACATCAAAATAAAACTAAAAGTTCACGCTGTGGAATTGCGTGAGAACAAGGAAAAGAAGGAGCTTTCTAGTGTTTCCAAACATGACTCAAGGGTATGACCAGTGATGTGTGGATGGTGGAGAAAGAGGAAAAGGGGAATTGTGTGAGGTAAAAGACCGAGCTATTTTTAGATAAATATTTTACGCTGGAATCGGGAAGTGATGGAAACTTTCCCTTTCCTTATATGATCCTGACATGGAAAAGATTAAAAACTGATGACTATAAAGGCAGTGATTACAGGATGGAAAAGCCATCTCCTCTCTGATGTCTTGTTTCTCTGTCTGTAATGGCTAAGAAACAATGACACAACTATAAGTAGAGCAGACGAGTTTGAAAAGAGTATTTTAGAAGAATGCAGTAAGCAAAAAAATTGCTGCTCCGCAAATTACAGCAATATGCCAGAACTGTGTTCTAACCATCCATTTTGGTTATTGTTTGACACCTCAGACAGTTCAGATTTCCACAGGCTAATTCATGGTAAATTCACGTAGTACTAACTAAAATGATTTTCTGTGGAGATAAAAACTTGATAGTGTCCTTCCAAGTGATACTTTGTAAGATATTTGTGCTCATTTTTAAGTACTAAAACATCTTGAAAGATAGGAAAAACAATCTAAATAACATAGAAATATATTCAAACTATAGTGTTAATGGCATATATATGCCATTTTATTTATTTATATATGTAAATAAATATATACTTAAATTAAATTTATATATGTATAATAAATTAGCTTTTCTCTAGAGGAAATGAGGTTTTTTTTTCTGTATAAACCTAGGCTATGTGTTTTCTAAGATATTTATCATTATTCAAAATCTATTTTTAGATTGGGGAGAGGTATGGAGTATAATTGTGTAAATAAATTTACAGAATTTTTAAAAATTATTGAAGCAACAATTGTATAAGATACAATGAATATAAACAACAATTTAGAATTCATTATTTTGTGGTTATGGTCATTCCCACTTCCAAAAAATGTATTATATTAGGTTCCAAGAGCTTTATAATGCAATAGACATGAAATAATTTTCTATATCTAACAGTGTATAGAATTTACAGAGCACTTTGTACTTCTCCTTAGTTCTTTTTCACTAAGAGGTTACTATACATTCACCAAAATATGTAAGGAGAAATTAACGTTGGGTATATCTCCTTATCACAAGGCATCTGATCCTCCATGACCAATACAGGTGTAATGGGTTGAATGGTGGCCCTCCAAAAGACAAGTCCATGCCCTCAACCCCCAAGACCTGTGAATGCAACCTCATTTGGAGAAGGGGTTTTTGCAAATGTAATTAAGGGTATGGAGATGAGATCATTGTGGATTAGCTGGGTGAGCCATAAATCCAAAGACACATGTTCTTACAAGAACACACACGCAGAGGAGAAGGCCATAGGAAGACAGGGGCTGAGATTGGAGTTATACAGCCACAAGCCAAGGAAAGCCTGGAGTTACTAGAAACTGGAAAAGGCAAGGAAGAATTCTCCTGTAGAGCTTTTGGAGGGAGTGTGGCCCTGAGGACACCTTGATCTCGATTTCTGGCCTCCAGAACTGTGAGAGAATATACTTCTGTTGTTTCAAGCCACCATGTTTGTGGTAATTTGTTACTGCAGCCCCAGGAAACTAACACAAGAGGTAAATCTGTAAATGCTTCATTTAATAACATGCAGTTCCTTTCATCAGACATGGTGGACTGACGCCCACAGAGCTAACACTTGGATTGGTTTGGCCATGCTGGTTTCATCCAACCTAAAAACCGTAAGTACATCATATACAGAGGTTCTAAACCAAGGATCATGCCATAAGGTCAATAAATAAATCAAGTTAGTGTGGAAAAATACAGATTCTTTTTCTGTGTTATTTGTGGGTAAATGAAATTTTGACCTTGAATGAAAATATAGGGAGATAAAGTTAATTTAGATATATTGCTTCTATAATTTGTAAAGACTGGCTCATTTAAAATTTTCCTTGCTTCTCTCTTCTTTTTCTCCTTCCTTCATTGCCTCCTTTCCTTCCTTCTTTCCTTTTATTTTTATTTATTTATTATTTTATTTTATTTTTTTGGCTGTGCCACACAGCTTGTGGGATCTTAGTTCCCCGACCAGGGATCGAACCTGGGCCCTCGGCAGTGAGAGTGTGGCATCCTAACCACTGGACTGCCAGGGAATTCCCCTTTCTTTCTCTTTTAAGAGAATGAACCCATTGTTCTGGCTTCTGGTCACTGAGCATTTTAAAAGGCCTGAAAAACAGTGAGATTTATGTCCAATATACAGCAACATAATACAAAATAACAATTTATGGCATAGCAACCCAAATCTATTATTCTCCATAAAATTTTGTAAGGTAAAGGAAAAAACTCTCCAGTAGTAAATTAAATTTCCCTATATTCCTTGTTTTCTCCTCAAGACATCCAAAATTATTTCCCCCTTAAATTTAGTCTGTTTATTTTGCAGACTTGGATATGAAGACCCTGGCTTATTTTTATGATCAAAATTAAAGATAAATCCTATTAAAATTTTCCCTGGATGGATCCTACTGGTAAAATGAATTTGGATAGCATATATCTAAGTTACTAAATGGTTAACAAAAAGAAACTTGACAAAATGAATCACAGAGCTGTTTTTCTTAAATCATTTAATAACACTATTTAGAGTCATGAGGTTCTTTATATTTGGACTATTATTAGGGTGTGTGCCCACTAATCTAAGAAAAAAAAAAGACTCCAGTATCACTGACATTGACGTCATGACCTTTCAAGGCCAGTTATAAAATACAATATGAACTTTGTTGCCTTTATCAAAAGCCATGATATCCATCATTCTCTATCTCCCTGACAAAATCTGAGATTTAACTATACTTATGAAATGCTTATGAAATAAAGTTAACGATTCTAATTTTTTGCTCTACTCTTTAATTTCAAATGGTATCGATATTTTAGTCTCAAAAATAGAAAATTATTCACTATTTAATCACCTTAATAAAATCATATTGCTTATATCCAGGTATTGCATTGGAGCTTCTCCCCTTCTATCAAAAACTTTGATGTAGATTCAATTTTTAAACCTTACAATATTATACCTAAAATAACTATTCTACTTTAGCATTAATAGTATATTTTTATTAATTTAAAAATTATAGATGAGTAATCTTTTAGATCCATATTGAAATGAATATTATTATAATGACACTCTATATAACAACACTCATAAGTTTAAAAAATCATTTTCAGTATTCCAAATGAGCCTGAAAAGTTCATTTTGTTCACTTTGAATTTCCTGAAGTTCATTTTTGGAGGAAAAAATGTATTACATATAATATATTGCAGTTTCCTTTATATTAAGTCTCTGATTCATTCCAGAATTATAGGCTTCATGCTATACTAAACCAGTAGTTAAAGGATAGTTAAAGGTTAGTTAAGGGATATATTAACCAATAACCAATTTAACCAATAGTTAAAGGATAAAGTACATATTCATATATGAGGAAGAGGAGTAGGATGTAAGGAACTGACAAAATAATTCTAAAGCACATCTATTAGCATGCACAGCTGTAACATTTTTTTCATGCCAGCAAAGCTGTGTAAAACAAGGGCTTGCATGTACAATCTAATATAGTAATGTAAAATGGTGCAGCTTTTTTGGAAAGTGATCTGGAAGTACTTATTAAAAATCTTAACTAATGAATATCTAAGAAGCCAACTAAAGAAATAATAAAAAGTGTGATTAAAGACTCATGCACAAGGATGATCATTAGAGGAAAAAGGTGACAAGATAGCAATAACCTAAACGGTGAAAAGAGAGCATCGTTAAATAAATTCATGCATAACCACATATAAAGATATCATGCTGTGCTTAAAATTATGTTTTTTAAAATATTTAATGGCATAGTAAAATGCTCACAATGTAACTTTAAGTAGAAAGAAGCAAAAATATATGACCCTAGTGTTGATAAACACACACACATGCACGCACGCACACAGTGAAGAGAGAAAAAAAGTAAAAACCAAAGTATCAGTAGTCATTGTCTATGAATAGCAGGAGCACTTGATGTATATTCCAAATTTCCAAATTTTTTACAAGTATTCTTCTTAATTGGAAATAGTGAATCAAAGTATGTTTAAAAACTAGACAAAGTACAATGGTTCTTTTTAGAGGTACAAAGTAATATTCTAAAACCTTCTTCCAATATCAGTTCATTAATGTAGTGGAGCTCTGATTCATATATAAAATGATGGCTTTGACATTTTACACTCCCATTGGTGAAATGAATAATCAGCTTCTCTTACCACCAGAATGAGCTTCTAAACTATCATGGTAGCGTCATCCATTGAAACGAACCTGCCATTGCTGCTCATGGGTCATCAAATCCTGCTCTTGGTTTTTCACAGTCACCTGCCCTGGTTCAGTACTGCACTGTCCTATGCCTGCATTACAGTAAATCTCTCTTAATTTTAATCTCTTGTTCTCCATCCTCCAATTCATCCTACTTTCCATTATCATATTAATCATGCTAAAATTCCAATTTCATGAAGTCAGTTGTCTGCTGGAAACGCTTCATTGATTGTCTGTTGGCTATCATCCAACTGTAAATTCCTAACGGGAGTGTAATATCTATCACTCTAATCAGATCACTCCTCAGATGTGCTCATTGCCATTTCTGTGCCATTTTCATCCTATTTCATTTATTTCCCTGTTCATCTACTCCAGGACACACCAATCTATTTTTGTATGGATCTCCTAGAATACACCTAGTTATATAAACCCAAGTAACTATTTAACAATAAGTTACTTAACTTCCTTCCAAATGACTTCGTGTATAAAAGTCTTCCCCCCTACCAAAAGCTAAAATTTTATCAAGATCAAGAACCGTATTTTGGGCTTCCTTGGTGGCTCAGTGGTTAAGAATCCGCCTGCCAATGCAGGGGAAACAGGTTCGAGCCCTGGTCCGGGAAGATTCCCACATGCTGCGGAGCAACTAGGCCCATGCAACACAACTACTGAGGCTGCGCTCTACAGCCTGCGAGCCACAACTACTGAGCCCTCGTGCCACAACTACTGACGACTGCGCACCTAGAGCCCGTGCTCTGCAACAAGAGAAGCCACTGCAATGAGAAGCCCGTGCACCGCAATGAAGAGTAGCCCCTGCTAGCTGCAACTAGAGAAAGCCCGCGCTCAACAAAGAAGACCCAATGCAGCCAAAAATAAAATAAATAAATAAAAATAAATTTAAAAAATAAACAAAGATATTACATAGTTATAAAAAAAAAACTATGTGTTAACATTAACTGCTGTGCACAGCACAGAGCACACAGCGCAGGGGTGTACAAAGGAGGCAGCTAGTGAAAAGAGAAGAACATTACATTTTCATTCTGGAGCCTTAGAATTTGGTCCAACGTGACTACTTCTTAACTACCACTTTCCTAGCCAGATCCTGAGCTATGCTCTTTTCACCCATTATCTTATTTAATTTGTTGATGTGATGAGATTTCTTATCTCATCAATCCTTGTTTCTTTGTCTGAATACCACTAACTGCCTCAAAAAAGGTAAACTATGAAAGCACTTTTAAAATATGAGGTTTAGGGGACTTCCCCTGGCCATTCAGTGGTTAAGACTCTGCACTTCCACTGCAGGGAGCGTGGGTTCGATCACTGGTCAGGGAACTAAGATCTCACATGCCCTGTGGCATGGCCAAAAATTTTTTAAAAAATAAATAAAAATAAAATATGAGGTTTATATATATATTAAAGAGTTATAACCATTATTAGTCTTAAGAACAGTTTAATCATGTACAATATAAAGGAAAACAGATGTCCGAGGACCTGGGTTATCACTGACTCTTCCTGGCTGGGAGATCATGAACTATTTCACTTAATTTCTGTGAGTTTCCATTTCTTAATCTATGAAATGGGAACAATAACTTTACATCTATTACAGCATTTCATTCATTCACCCACAAAAACTGTCCTACATACTCATAATTTGGGCTAGCACTTACAAAGCAATTAGAACCAAATGATTAAAACACACACACACACACACACACACACACACACACACACACAATGAGTGTTCTAGTCCCCAGGGAGTTCACAGACAGTGGAAGCAATATGATGTAAACAAATATGGACAGTAGAACATGAAAATCGCTGTGTTAGAAGAATTGACTAAGTCCTTTGTACTAAAACTATACCTGTGGAGGTCAGGAAAGGTAACATGTGAGCTGCATCTAAAGAAAGTTTGAGGCAAAAGGAACAAATAACATTCGTGGTCTCACTTGAGTGCTGCCCAGCAATCCTTCTACGTTGCCCTAGTCAGAACTTTTCCTCGTTTCTTCATATAGGCAGACTCCACTTCCTCCATTCTCTCACCCTCAAAAGATAATGCTGACTCCTAATTATTCTAAAAGTTAGAAGTTATCAGGTGAGTACTTTCCCATCTTCCCTTCTCAGTGCCTAACAGCTAACCTCCATCCACAGCCATAATTTCCCCCCTTCTCTTTTGTCCCAATACGGACATTTCCAGACTCCTCTCCACCTGTATTTTTGTATCTCCCTTCCACTCCCTACCCCTGTAACCTTCCCAGGGGTGTAACTCTATCATGTATGTCATCTGTCCATTCTCCAATAACATTTCTTCATTCATGAGTCCTAACCATCGAAACATTTGAACACACTCGAAGTACCTCCGACGCACCCCTCCACACACACCATTTTCTTATTCTCCACATCCTCTTGCAGATATAGTCCATCTCCTTCTTCCCTGGACAGTTTATAGAATTGTCTCCATTTTCTTAACTTCCGCTTAACCCTCCAATTACTGCAGTATGACTTCTGCCCTCTCAACCCTATTGAAACTGCTTTTCACCGAAGACTTCCTGTTGTTAAATATCTTGACTTGGTTTTATAACACTGCACATTTCCTTGGTTTTTGTCCTTTTCCCCTGATATTATTGTTGGATCATCAAGATACTATTTTACGTCCTCTTCTCTTCTCATAGTATACACTCCCTGTGCACCATTTTACTTACCTTTCACCTGCTAACTCCCAAATTTCAGCCTAATTTTCTTCATGAACTTTAGATATGGTGCATCATTCTTGTCCTGCTCAGGACTATGAACTTGAACAAGGGTCATGGGAAGTCATTTAAGAGTTTTTTTAAGCAGGGAAGAGACTGAATCACATCTGTGTTTTGGAAATATTACTGAAAATAATGTAGAAAATAGGCTAAAGGGATAAGAAATTGGGAGGACTAAGGTAGCTACAAGGCAATGCAAAAGAATGTGGCAGACAATGGAATGCGACATAAATTCTCCTTACCTTGAAGGGAGGACTGGAGTCACTTGGCCTTGCAGAAAAGTCAAAGGAGATGATGAGATCAACTCCTCTTTGAGGTCTCAGGATCAAGGGGTATGGCAGGTTAAATGTGAGGCCACTGTCCACCACATGAATCTTTTTACTTTTGACATCCAGAGGCTCATATATCCGCTCAAATTCATCAGGATCTTTAAAAAGGATAGAAAAGAAAAGAAGGAATTAAACAATCATTTAACATTATTTAGGATATTAAAAGTATTTGTTATGTAAACGTGTGAGACAAATTCCCTATGGTTAGGCCCTCAGGGCTTGGAGACTTCTGGTTTCTTCCTCTGTAATATCAGAATAAAAGATTCTATCAACAAGGCTGCTGTGAGGATTAAGTGGGATGATACATGGAAAGTGCAAGCAAGGCTCAGGCCCTAGTAGTAACTCTACCCTGTGCGCCATGATCCCTGTCGTAGCATTACTTCCCATTACATAGATCTTTACTGTTGAAAAACATTTCCCCGTGCATTATCTTGCTTAAGTCTTAGAACAGACGTGAGATAGAGGATATCTAGAAATGGAGGATGAAATACATTAAATTCATCTCTAAAATGACACAACTTGGGAGTGGCAGAGTCTGAAGGGATCCCACACAGCATCTCTCTAGGTGATGGGAGTCTAAGAGAATAATCCAGCTGACACATTCAGCAAACATGCATTGTCTGCTACTCTTCAGGCCCTCCTCCAGGTGCTGAACAAGAGAGATGCAAACTCTGCTCCAATAGAGCACACTGCTGGTAAATCAGTCAACAAATATATTAAAAGATGGTTCGGGCAGTGATAAATGCAATGAAGGAAATAATAGAGGGTAATGGGATAAGGAGGAACTTCAGGTAGGTAGTCAGGAGAGACCTCTCTGAGAAGACTTTGAGACCAGATTCATAACAGAGAATTGGCCATCTAAGGATTTGGAGGGGGTGGTATTTTTTTCCAGGGAGAGGGAAGAACTAGAGCAAAGGCCCCAAGGCAGAGTAAGGAGTGGTATGTTTGAAGAAGTACAGTGTGGCTACAACTTAAGAGGAGAGTAGGATGAGATGGCAAGGGATCTGAAGGAAAGCAGGGGCTAGAAATCATTAGTTTTATGAACAAATAATATTGATAACATGTTGCTGTTCGCATGTAAGTGTGGTGATTCTAATCCTCTTCCTAGGAGAAAGAAATGTGATCAGAATTAAATTGATTTGAGCTGAATGAAATGACATGCAATTATTTTGTTCTGTCCCCTTGTCCTCACACCTGTTCCCACTTGTTCTGTTAGAAAGAAGGGCAGCAAAGCTCAAGAGGGAGGTTTATTACAGTAGGATAGAGGGAAGGTGCTCATGCTAGACATGCATTATGACCTCTGAGCCAGATTTTAAATTCCATTGGTGAGCAATTTTCATAGAGGAAACAACAAAAACTAGAGGATCAGAGCAACCTGTGCTTATAAAATCACCTATAAAATGTAGTTAATACCTATTACCCAGGAACATGTTCAGTACATGATAGAAACCCATCACATGTTAATTCCCTCCATATATTTCTAAATAAGAATGATGCTGATTATAATTCTCTCACAGTCGATTTTATCACTACATTGTAAGAACAAGAGATCAAAGAGGAAAGTAAATCTTTAAATTCTTAATGTCTGATTAAAATCCACAGTCCTCATCATCACTAGAAGCTGAAACTAAAACACCAATGAGACAATTAGCCAGGACGCTTATTCAATGTGAATTGAAACAGTTCTCAATTAGACTTTGGTTTAGTTACTTAAGAAAACATTAATATCCTTACAAGTTTCTCTAGTTAACAGTCACTGTTTTCTTCTCTCATATCTATACAAATTTCTCATCTCTAAAATACTGAATAACAAAGGAATGTTAGAAACATTTACTAGAGATGTTTGTAAATAAAGTGGAAAAGAGTTTACATCTGAGGTGATGTGTACTGAAGGAAAGTAGGAAGATGTGAAAAAACGGTCTTAGATGAAAAACAAATATGCTAAAAAAGAAAACCAAGAAACAATGGGGGATGGGGGTGTTAGACAAGAATAAGGTCATGTAACTGAATGAAAAGGCAGGTCAAGTTAAAAAAGAAAAAAAAAGTCTTGCTATGTCCAGGGTGAATGCCTAGGCCAAAAAGGAGAGAGCAGAGATACCATTCTTTAAATAATTACCTTCAGGTTAATTCTATTTTCTTATCAAGTATCTATGTAGTGACAATGAACTTTGCCACCAGCCAGAATTCTAAATATCTATCACAGAACCTGAAACTTAAGAATTATAAAATTGAAATATATATATATTATATATATATATATATATAGTCAAACCCAACTGTAACATCTATTCCTCTGAAATTTTTATTGTTTAAAAATTACATATGTGAGCTTTTTAAAAAGGTGAAAAATTATGAATCTTTATCTTATATTAGTTTTAAAATATTTTACTAATAAGCTAGAAATTTATATTTGGGTACTTTTATTTCTCCTAAAAGCAGCTTTATTTTGAGTATCTATAATCTATTAGAAATTTCATATATAAGATTTATCATCCTTAGAAAACTCCTCAGAAGACAAAGGAGGTATTATTAGTATCATTTTAAAGATAAGGAAATGAGGCCCTAAGAGGTTCAGTTTCACACTGTGAGAGTCAAGTTTCCAAGCCAGGTCCAGGAAGTCTAAACCCTACACAGTGTCACACTGTTACTTCAGAAAGTGGCACAGCCATAAGACTAAAAGGGTTTGAAATGGGTAATTTAAAAAACAATAACTGGGGATTTCCCTGGTGGTCCAGTGGTTAAGACTTTGCCTTCCAATGCAGTGGGTGCAGTTTCTATCCCTGGTAGGGGAGCTAAGATCCCATATGCCTCACAGCCAAAAAACCAAAACACAGAACAGAAGCAGTGTTGTAACAAATTCAATAAAGACTTTAAAAAAATGGTCCATCAAAAAAAAAATTTTAAAAAAAAAGCAATAACTACAGTGTATAGAGGCAATCTACACATGCATCCATCAATCATGAAAAACACATTGATATGTGTATTTCATCACAATTAAGCATAAAAAATTAAAAACACATTAATGGGAATTTTTTTTACAGTGACATGATTTTCCCTAAAATAATAAAGTACAATGATAATTCACAAATATTTTTCTCTGGTTTTATAAACTGATGCTTTAAATTTTAGCTAAAAGATTAACCAGAAACAGACTATTTCTTTCCTATTCTGTTTGAGTTCCCCCTTCTCATCATGAAGCTGATAGTCTCCTTTTTCCTGTTTTAAATCCAAGATTACATTTGAGAGAAAAATCATCATGTGGACCAATTCCCAGCTCTGGCATGTAGCTAAACACCATGGTTCCAACCTTCCATATAAACTGACAGGAAGCAATGTTTCTTAATTGTGTTGTAAAAAAAAAATAGTTTTGCAAGATATTAACAGATATTCTATATGCAAATTAAGAGTTCCATGATCGAATAGGTTTGAGAAACACAAGATTCAACAACTTAAAATAATAACAAATTATAATGCATGTTCCCTATTTTCCTTACTATGCCTTGGACTAATAGTACTTTTTAGTGGAGATGCTACTTAATTCTGACAGTAACTCTATAAGATAGGTAACAATTGTTTCTATTTTATAAGTCAACCATTGGAGTAAACATTGAAGATTGTTGCTTCCTCACTAACCTATGGGTCCATCAGGATCAGGTTGCTAGTTTTTAGTTTCACTCTACTTTTCGATTGTTGTTAGCCGAGGTTACGCTAAGTAATGGCTCAGGACTGTCCAGCTAATAAATGACACAGCTGGGATTCAAATGCAAGTGAAGCTGCTTTTAAAGTACTATACTTGAGGCATCTTTAAGTAGGATTTCTCAAACTCATTAGGGTATCCCATGGCATTGTGAAGAGGGGGATGGAGTTGTTAAGTTTTTCCAAATTTATTTGAACTTGAACCCGATTTATTAATATCTACTAAAACGTCATAGAAAGTTTGATGAATGCCCCTATGAAAGAACATCCTCCCGTAAATTAAAGTTTACATGGTTTCCCAACCTGTGAATGAGTTAATCATCACACAGATGCAATTTATAATGTACAAATATTTGGATGTTTGTGTTTTGAACTCTGGCCTAAATGAACTCATGTCTTGATTTCTAATTCCAGATGGTGTATGTCACAGTAAATAATATAAACACAAAAGTAAACAGGAAAGAAGTCATGTAACTAATGAGTAGCTTCTCCAGAATTAGTTTCCACAGGTATACAACTATTTTGAAGTAAAAAAATGAGGGGAATTTCTTCATCTTATTTCTCTTGTTTTCAAAAGATGGTCTGCAAGGTGAAGCAATAGGCACAAAAGTAATACACTAACTTTTTCTCATTTTAGGTTGAGAGATTATTCTAAAATGCTCGAATTTTAATCTGTATAAACAAAATCCATATAAACAAATTAGTAAACTAAATGTAAGATTTTTCCCAACACAATATCTAGATAAGATTTTTAAAAATCTCTAAAAATAAAAGAGAAATAACCTTAATTAATGTTTGAATTGTGGTATTTTAACTGTATAATAAATAAAAGTTTTAATGACGATTTTGTGAACAACGTTGATAATATTTTATGATAAACCTTTTAACATTTCATTTCAAACATATAGTTTTATTCTAAAATTTGCAAATAACCAGAGGGAGATAAACAGAGTCTATTTTCGTAAGGGCTTTGTCTGAAAAGCACTAATCAATTCAGTATATTCAGTCTAAAGTGCAGTCATTTTTAGCAATGTTGGTTCATAAGCAACAAACCTGAATGAACTTGTCACTCACCGAACTGGATTTTTGACTAAAGTCAATATGCTGTATACGTTTTTTCAATCGGATAAATATAAAGTGACTGAAGTATAATTTAATGAGATACACACTGAGAAATAATATTTAAAGTTCCTTCTGAAGCTCATTAATCTAAAACAATTTTAGGTTAGAACATTTCAAAATAGCTCAACAAAAGAAATATTCAACCTGTGTAATATCATGTTTTAGGATGATTAATATTTTCTATCTCTTCATGTCATTTTATGAAAACTGTCTCTGACTCTTTTTTCAAAAGGCACCGAATAAAGAAGTCAGATAAGGTGATGCACAGCTATTATCCTCCAAGCACTAGAGAGAGGGCAAATGAAGATCACGCATCCTCGGGGACTTACAATTGCATCAGGATCAGTGTTCCATCAGGATCAGAGTTGCTGGCTTTTAGTTTTACTGTACTTTTCTATCATTGTTAAATAAAGTACATAAGTCCCTCCAAGAATCAAATTTTCAAGGAAGGGTCATGAAATGATTTTAATCTTTATGAGGCAAGGACTGCATGTCTTGTTGACAACTGGATCCCTAGTGCCACACACATTGAAGGAGCTCTGTAAATACTGTGGCGATGCAAGAAGGAACAAAGGAGAGAAGAAAGATGGAAATGAAGAACAATCTGACATACGCTGAGAATAATGAAAGAGGCAGACTTCCTAAGGGTACCAAATATATCTAATAAAAATGTAGGATGTCCAGTTAAATTTAAATTTCAGATAAATAGCAAACAATTTTTATACAAGGATGTCCCAAATGATGTTATAAAGGGCATACTTATATTCTCTCTCTCTCTCTCTCTCTCTCTATATATATATATATTTATAAATTGAAATTCAAATTTAACTGAGCACTGTATTTTTCCAAGCAACGCGAACACCTCCAAATCTACATAAACTATTGCAGAACCACCAGGAAGCTGTTAAAATGTCTAGTGCAGAACTTGTGCTGTGCAAACCACAGAAGGAGCTATGCTTGGTATTGTGATCAAAGTAATAAAATAAAACAGATGTAATAAGTACACACAAGGAAACTTCCATTTTTACATCAGCAAGACGATGACTGATAAAACCAAGGGCTATGAGGAAGAGAGTGAGCAGAAGGGAAAGGCTTCTGAGCAATGTCAAGAAGCCTATTCAAGTGTTCTAATTCTAGCTCAGTTGAGGAATTCTAGGTAAACATGATGCTATCTTCTTTGATCTTCCTTTTCTATGGAGTAAAATAACTAATGATTCTTTCTAGTCCTAAACGCTCTATGAGGCTGAGTTTTTTGTTTGTTTGTTTGTTTAAGCCCATCATAATTCATCCATAAAGCCTGTTTCTAAAGAAGATACATTTAATTGGTATTGTAATAGCAATAAGTTAAATCATAAGTAACACACAAAAAAATAACATCACTGATTGTATGGTCAAGTGTTTTTATTTTGGATGAATTTAAAAAGAGACACTGACTTTATCACAAATAGACTTATATTATAGTTCATATGAAAGGGTTTGCATTGCAGGTATATAATCATGTCCTAGACTTTGATTCCACAAACATAATGCAAAATATAGTGAGTTTCTACTCCTGTTGTTTAAAAAACAGGGGTAACTTTTGTTTCTGCAATTTCCCTTAAGCTCAAGCAACAAACAGAAACAGCATTACCTAAACAATAATAAGATCTAAAGCCACGTCTAATTTTTATAGGTAGAATCCTTAAACAGTAGTAGAAAGTTTTTTGGAAAATTTTCTATTTACATTCTCATAGCCTCCTGTCAATGTTCTTAGGCAGAAATGATTGAGAAATGACATTTGGGCAGTTAAGGGGAAAAAGATGGTATGAAGAAGTAGAAAAAATTTAAGATGCTAGGTGCATTATAAGAAAAATAATTATGTAGTGATTAGTCACCAAGACAAATTTACCTTTTAATTTGGAACATGCATGGAACTGAAGAATCAAGGCAAGTATTCTTTGGAGTTTGGTTAAGTGACACACCTGAAAGTGAGTGGGTTCTTATGAAGTTCTTAAGTGGCCTTAAGAAAGTTACCTAACGTTTCAGAGAACTGGAAGGGACACTGCAGATGGGCGAACTCAACTCCACTTACACCCCTAGGGGGCACACATTACTGCTCTGCACTGGAGAGATAGGCTGAGGACCATGTGTACCAGATTCCCTCCCAACTCTGGATCTGCTGAGACCTATCCTCTGTCAAGGAGAAACACCCACGTGAGATCTGAAGGGGGAAATGAGACAGGGGCTACGTTTCTGCTATTTCTACTGCCAAGCATCGTTGTGGGGGGCATTTGTTGCGGTGATCCTGAAGTGTTTTTGCAGTCAT
This sequence comes from Delphinus delphis, assembly GCF_949987515.2. NCBI lineage: Eukaryota > Metazoa > Chordata > Mammalia > Artiodactyla > Delphinidae > Delphinus > Delphinus delphis. Next base: position 141,604,693 of record NC_082683.1, on the reverse strand, counting down.
TCCTAGATGCTCAGACTGGAGCTTGCTCCTCCAAGCCCTGGAACAATTTTGTAAGCACCTACTTTAAACCTCTTTTGCTTAAACAAGGGAGAGGGTTTCCTGTTTGCTGTGAGTGAACCTTGACCAATATAGAGGGGAGCAAAGTCCCCCTCAATATTTCAATGAAAACTGTTTATGCTGACATGACAATGTCATTTCCTGCCCAATGTATTTCTTCTTCCAAAAAAACAACTCAGAGCCCTTCATACATTCAATGCATGTTTTAAAATTTGATTGTAAATTAATTACTATTAATAATTAAAATGCTCCTCCCCAGAGAAGGAAGAAAGATCTCCTGAATTAGCTTCCATGGATTACATTTTGTGTACTTACCTGCTACAGCTGCATCCAATTCATCTTCCTCCAAGGACTCCTGGGTGGTAAAGTCTCTCAAAGGAGACATCGGATAGGATGTATTGAGATTCAAGCCCAGCATGAAGTTGTGCACCTTCCCAGCTCGTCCTTCTCTGGTATTAAACAAAGCTGAGTCACTCACCAAGGCCATTATCATACGTTGGACCCAACTTGCTTGATTATCATTTTGATATTCCCTTTCTGCTTCTTCATTTTCAGTGCCTAAGGAAAAAGAAAAGATCATTATACAGATTCCAAAAATCCATAATAACGAAAAAGATCTTTGGGCAATGGAATGTTAACATTAATGATGAAGCGCCACAGCTTTTGATTCAACAAACATTTGTGTAAATTATAGTAAATATTTCCGTTAATCATTTTTGTTCTTAACTTATTCTTACTGTACTGTTTACCGTCTAAAGGCTGTATTCTTGGCAGTGTTGCTTGGCCTATTCTTTAATTTCCAGAGAAACTTCTGTTCTTCCCTTTCCCCAATTCTTTTCTTTCTTTTCCCTGGCTACACACACACACACACACACACACACACACACACACACGGAGGGAATATCCACAGTAGCTAATCCCCTTCCTTTCCCAAGTTTCCTTCCCTGTCCTGTTTAATAAACATCCAGAAATCATGCAGACTGAGAGCAGACAACTGAAGGATTCAACATATATTTGCCCTCTGAACGGTCATTTCATTCTTGCTTATAAAGTTTGGGGTTTAAAAGTCTGTAAATTAGGGCTTCCCTGGTGGTGCAGTGGTTGAGAGTCTGCCTGCCGATGCAGGGGACACGGGTTCGTTCCCCGGTCTGGGAAGATCCCACATGACACGGAGCGGCTGGGCCCGTGAGCCATGGCCGCTGAGCCTGCGCGTCCGGAGCCTGTGCTCCGCAACGGGAGAGGCCACAACAGTGAGAGGCCCGCGTACCGCAAAAACAAAAAACAAAAAACAAAAGTCTGTAAATTAAACATATGTTTTAAAATGTGTTAAAATTCAGGAATCTTCCAAAAGAAGCCGTTTTCAATGATTTTTCCTTAAAATCTATGCACTCATCACTACTACTGGGAAGCCGCATTGTGTAGTTATTTAGAGCAGTGGCTCCAGAACCAGACTACCCTGGTTCCAATCCTCTCTCCATTGTTTACTAGTTAGTTGACCCTTCTCAGTCTTCATTTCCTCATCAGTAAACCTCATAGGGTTGTTGTGAGGATAAACTAAGTTAATGCATTCATGTAAGTTTCTTAGAAAAATTTAAGCCCACGTTAAATTATCAACAAACACTAGTTGGTAGTAGAAATAGTTGTAATAGCAGCAGAGTCATAATCCTCATCATCAATATTATTCATTCATAACTCGAATCTAAGAACACTCTGTGGTAGAGTACAATCCCCCCTACCTAAATCCCTTCTGTTCAGATTTCTGGGAACCCTGGATATAAATATATATGCATATATAAATCTATATGTGTATGTGTGTGTGTGTGTGGAGAGAAGAAAAAAAGAATCTATGTTCAAACTTCATAATTTTCAATAAATGGTAACTAAACACCCATAAGACCAAACTAAATATTGATTTTTATCTTCAAAAGATTAGCTTAACTGAGCTCAGTAAATGGAGGGATCTTTCTCTCAATAAACAATCCAGATGATTGCCTAGTCATGAAAAAACAAATATACAATCTTTTCTACTCCCACATTTCTCTCATGCCAAGTATAACAAAGAAAATCTTTCAATAGAATGAATCAGGCTTTAAAATGAATGATTTATAATCTTAGTTACACAGGATATGAATAAGACATTTAATTATTTTCCAAAGGTTTGGAGCTCCCTCCTCTTTTTCTTCTTCTTCTTCATCATCACTGTTGTTGTTGTTATTATTATTATTATTAAATTTATCCCACTTCCATACCACCAGTGGATCTGCTTTCCTTATGATGTATTTGGAAATGACATCATTTGTGGGACGAACCCAAAAGTCAACAGATAAATCATATCTATTGCTTATTAGCTAAAATTCTAATAGTAAATTTCTATTTATTAGCCCTTTACAACTTAAAACCCTTTGTATGCACTTGCTAATTTGATGATTACAGCAATTCTGTGAGAGCAGGTAAAATGATGCCAGCACAGATTTGAAAAAAACTAAAGTTGAAAATGCCTAAAGACCTTGTTCAAAATCACGTGACTAAAAATGAAGGGGCATCAAGAGAAGGAGAAAACAAGCCACAGACTAGGAGAAAATATATGCAAAAGACACATCTGGGGAGATCCCTGATGGCCTAGTAGTTAGGATTCCAGGCTTTCACTGCCATGGCCCACGTTCAATCCCTGGTCAAGGAACTGAGATCCCACAAGCCGTGTGGGGTGGCCAAAAAAGAAAGAGAATTGATTAACCCTTCAATTAAAAAAAAAAAGACAATAAGAAAAAAGAATTCTGCTCAAAGTAAAACATTGTTTAACAAAACTGTTAACTGCTCATCCTCCCCAAAATTAAAAAAAAAAAAAAAAAAGACATCTGATAATGGACTGTTACCCAAAATATACAAAGAACTTTTAAAACTCATCAATAAGAAAACAAACATCTCAATTTAAAAACGGGCAAAAAACCTTAGTAGACACCTCACCAAAGAAGACATATAGATGGCAAGTAAGTATATGAAAAGATGTTCCATGTCACATGTCATCAAGGAAATGCAGATTAAAACACCAAGATGACACTACACACCTATTAGAAATGTCAAAATCCAAAACACTGAAAGCACCGAATGCTGGTGAGGATGTGGAGCAACAGGAACTCTCATACATTGCTGGTGGAAACACAAAATGGAACAATTACTTTGCAAGACAGTTTGGAAGTTTCTTACAAAACTTTATTATCACACGATACAGAAATCATGCTTCTTGATTTTTATGCAAAGGAGTTGAAAACATATCCAGACAAAAATCTGAACATGGATGTTTATAGCAGCATTATTCATAACTGCCAAAATTTGAAAGCCACCAAGATATTCTTCAGTAGGTAACCAGATAAACTATGGTATATCCAGACAATGAAATATTATTCAGTGCTAAAAAGAAATGAGCTGTCAAGCCATAAAAAGACATGGAGGAAACTTAAATGCATATTACTAAGTGAAAGAAGCCAATCTGAAAAGGCTACACACTGATGGTTCCAACTATATAACATTCTAGAAAGGCAAAATGATGGCAACAGTAAGAAAATCCGTGGTTGCCAGGGGCTGGGGGTGGGAAGCAGAGGGATAAATAGAGCACAGAAGATTTTAGGGCAGTGAAAGTACTCTGTATGATACTATAAAGGTAGATACATGTCATTATACATTTGTGAAAACCTGTAGAATATACAACACCAAGAGTGAATCCTAAAGCTTGGACTTCGGGTGATAATGATGTGTCAGTACAGGTTCATTGATCGCAATAAATGTACCACACTGGTAAAAGATGCTGAAAGTGGTGAAGGCTATGTGTGTGGGTGCAGGAAATATATGGGAACTCTGTACTTTTTGCTCAATTTTGCTGTGAGTCTAAAACTACTCTAATAAATAAAGGCTTTTTTGTTTTTTTTTTTTTTGCGGTACGCGGGCCTCTCACTGTTGTGGCCTCTCCCGCTGCAGAGCACAGGCTCCGGACGCGGAGGCTCAGCGGCCATGGCTCACGGGCCTAGCCGCTCCACGGCATGTGGGATCTTCCTGGACCTGGGCACGAACCCATGTCCCCTACATCGGCAGGCGGACTCTCAACCACTGTGCCACCAGGGAAGCCCTATAAAGACTATTTTTAAAAAATGAATATTAAGAGCTAATAAGAAATCCTCAGAAACATCCTAAATATCATTCTCCAATGTAGGCTGGCACTAAAACCAAAGCAGTCATATTCAGAGGGTCCTTGAACTTCTCATCCTTAAGAAAACCAGCTAGTACTGCAGAGGTGATCAAATGTACTGATCATTTTGGCAATTTACTTAATTGATAAACCATTATTACATCTACTTGATAGTCCCCAAATCAATATATAATTAATTCTAGAAATGCTAGGCATATGCTATCTACCCCCTTTGTACTATCTCCCTTCATTAAAAGGAAATTCAAAATAAAATAAAAAAAAAAAAAGACCGGAACAACTGAAAAATAACAGCCCAGCTATGAAAAGAGATCTTTAATTTTAGTGTTGATTCAGCAAAGATTAAACAGGCTCTTCCAATATCTATACCTTGGCTGGTGGAGTTCTTTAGGTTTTGGACAAGAAAGCATTTAATATCTTTTAAAATCTAGATGATTGTATTCAAACTATAACAGGACATGTTCACCCAGTTGTTATAAAATCTTCTCTTTGTTTTTTGTTTATTTGTTTTGGCTTTTGAGCTATTGGGAATATTTGTACCAATGGCTGTGTCAAAATGTCAAATCATTCCATTTTACCACATAACAACTGCAACAAATATCCGTGATCCTTGCCTTATCTCTTCCCCGACTCCCCATTGACTATCGTGATCCACACAAAGCTAAAAGCTGCCTTGTTAAGGTGTAGAAGTACTCGCTTGTACTACAAAGTAATATACAAAACAAAAATTTCTCAGTAATTCTACCCTACTTCATCACTGATCCCTTCCTGAAAGACAGAATGTTGGCAATGGGATAAGGCTCAGGAATGGAGTGAGAACATCATTTTCTACAGGTTACTTAATAATAAGATTTTAAAAGATTAAATTTTAATTATTAAAGCCATGTAAAAATGTTCCCAAATCACAATTTCCATGTTGAGAAGCCTGGTGCTCTAATCAGACTTAACACAGAATTTGATATTTCTACCATCTCAGTTTGTTCTCTGTTCAACTGATAATATTTTTGAGGTATTTAAAAGAAATGAAATAACTTTTAATTATTGCATATTTTAAAATATGCAACTTTTGTGTTGCATATTTTATTACGTATATGGCATTAATTCTTGCTCTGAATTGAAAGCTACCATTCTATCACTCAGTGCCTTAAGCAGAGACTACCATTAGCATCTTGAGTGAGAAAATCAGACAATACATTCATGTCCTTTCCTAATCCACTTCTGCCAGAGGAGGTTCCAGCTCTCTTACCTTTGGGTTCTTGTGATTCATCATCACTATCCGAGCTATCATTACTCACAATATGCTTTGCTGTAATATTTTCTGCAGAAAGAAAACAAAACAATTGAAGAATCTCAGGTGTCAAGACTCAAGATGAAATTTACTGTAAGGAAGTAATTGTAGCAAAACCACAGTGACGTCTATTAGATTTACTTGTATAAATCTAGATCAATTTAGTAAATCTAAATGTCTTAGCTTTACTAGTATTTTCAAATTTCTCATTTGAAAGCAAAATTTCTCAGGGTATGAAAAATTAGTTTAGAATTATTCATACATGATTTTAAAGGGGAGAATTTTTATTTGTTTATCTTAATTCTGACAGAAAGAATAACTTGATTATATAATTCTTATTATATCAAAAATTTTTTTCTTCAGTTAAATATGTTGAAATGATGTTTATGAAGGTCAGTACAGGGTAAAGCCAAAATTTACAAGGGGGCCACAAAATTGTTTCATCAAAATGAATGAAGCTACTAATATATCTTTTGATTTTAATAATACTGAATATTGTCTATTGAAATGTCTGTTTTGGTATCAGTTTGTGCTTCCTCAGAACATATTAAGAGAGCAGTTATAAAAACTAAAATAGAAACCATAAATCTGTAAAACATAACTTATCTTTTATCTTATGTATAGCATAACTTATCTTTTTTCAAGTAAAAAGTACCCAAATTATGGAGCACACAAACCATTTTATAATCAACATTTGTAGAAAAATCAAAAATGTTTTTGGACATGTACATGAAATCCTTATCTGTAGAGTGACTTTTTTTCCTTCTGTTAGTCAATAGAATTTTTTTTTTTTAATCCTAAGAAACTGACTCCAAATTTATAACTTTCAGTAATAGAGAGCCATTTGGGCTTTTAAACTGAGAGAAATATAGGTATAACATTTGGTTTCCCCATATTATGCTCCAATTTACCTTAAAGTGTGTCTTTGAAAGAGAGGAAAACAAAACAAGCACCACCTTTGAACACCACTTTAAGAGGTAGACTTTAGTCAGCCAGTGGATGAAAGGGTCACCAGGAGTCCTCAGATTCCCCTCAGTCATCACTCTCGTCTCATTTCTGGAAACCCTTACCTAATCTGAGGTAACACGCATCCTGCTGGCCGGTGGTTCTCAAGGACACAATATTCCCCTTAAGTCTGACACACAGAGAAAGTAAATAAGCTGCCAAACCACTGGTCTCAAAGGGGATGTCTCACAACAAAGAATATTCAAGTATATTGAGTATAAACATTCTCCTTTTCCTTGGCCGTCAGCCATTGTCTCATCCACCTTCAGATGTGTTATTTCAGTCCTATTCTCTTCCTGCCTTAGAAGGAAAAAGCAGCAAACCCTGGATTTATCTGGATTATTTAACACAGAAGAACACAGAGAAGCAAGCCTCATAAGAGGTGGTACTTCTGTTCTTTTTCTCTTCTTTTTTTCTGAACTCTTCACATCTTAGAGAAGAGTTAGTTATTCCCACAGTTAGAGTTGAGAACAGGTTATTCATCTGGGATGTAATGTTCATTAAAATAAATCAAGTCAGAGCTTTTCAGCATTATGCACTTTGCCTTTCAGTTACCCTTAAGAGCATGTGGCTCTGTAGTTAAGGTCAGAGAACACTCAAAAGTTCCACCAACCTTGGCTGCTTATTCACTGAGTGATGCTCGGAGGACAGGAGCAAGTTCAAGGACAAAGTGCCTTTTTGGTTGTTTTTATTTTTATATTAAAATCTTTGGCTCTATTGCAATCATAAGATCACTTCTCCATTATTTACTAAGAACCACCCCCAAATATTAAGGACTATAGCAAGTTACTGCACTTAATATAAATACCACATATCTAAAGTCAATTCTCACAGGAAGAGTGATCATACTACTTATAAGCCCATTTGTAGTACATTAATTAAAGTACAATTGTATTTTTGTTTTGCATATAAAGCTTAATTAAATAAACTGTCTGCAATAACTAAGGATGGCTTGTCAGAAAAATCCTATGGTAAGTTTTTTACATGCAAGTATTCTTCAGATAAATTGATTGTTGAGAAAGTCATTTATGCTGTTCCGTTAACTCGCCCTCAAATAAATGTGTGATACTTCACACACAGAGAAGACGTAGCAGGTAGGTAGTGTGCTGATAATCTACAGGACCCTTCTCCCCAGCCTCAGCTAGGCTGGCCCCAAATTCAAATTTAGCATCTCCCTGCTCCATCCCCCCGCCAGTCAAAATAACCATAACAAATTTAGTGTTGATTGAGCTACAGATGGCAAGACATTTAGGAGATACTGAATGCATGTTTTGTTTCGTTTACTTTAAATCAAATTTATTCATTAAAGAAAACATATGTTTCTATGGTATAAATATTATAACAAATGAATACTGCTGGTCCTCAATTGAGTTCGTCTACTTTTTCAAGTTTTCTAAATATTATTTTTAATTTATTGTGGGCTAGTGAGTTAGATTTAAAGAAAATCATTGGTGATAATTTATTAGATGTGATTTGAAACACTTTTTCCATCTTTTTTGGTATGAATAAGCTGTGAGAAGTATTTAAGAGGTAAATGAACTGACAAGCGTGAATTTAAGGGTTATACTGCGTTAAACTGTTGTTGAATCTAATCTTCAAAAAGCTACCCTTATTGATAAAAGGAGTACAGATCTTCCTCAAATTACAATGGGGTTATGTCCCAATAAACCCACTGTAAACTGAAAATTCTGTAAGATGCACATGCATTGAATACATCTAATCTACTGAACACCACAGCTTAGCCTAGCCTACTTTAGAACAATTACAGTCTTTATGATGATTTAATTTTCTCTCAACATATGTGTTAATGAAATTTACCAATATAGTGTAATTATTATCAATGTAAGCATGTTTTTACAATACCTAGTTCTTCTTCCATTGTGGAACCTTTACTTTGAGAGCCAGAAACTCCCAAGACTCTGTTGAACAATATAGAAAAGGCACTCCCCCAGACACCTAAAATAAAGCAAAAACAGTATAACTTAGAATGCACAAGGATTTAAAACAGTCAAACAAACTCATGGTAGATTTTTATCACTTACCCATTAAGAAATGCAAGGGATTTTCTTCATACTTCTTTACAACTGTTCCCATAAAAAATTTACTTCCAAATAAGTCAGGAGCCATAAAAGTACCATATTTAGCCATGCCAATCTCATATGGACTAAATTCAACCCAATCTGAAATCATTTTAAAAAATGCAATCCATTAATAGGGAAATACTACAGAGATGTGCACAAAGATTACTTCAACATTGTCATGATTATTCTCATTCATTTATTTAAAATATTTTTAAAAAATTAACCAAATGCCTATTATGCATATGGCATTGTATAGGAGAAGTTGGGAGGGGAAAGCTTACCGATGAATAAAATGAGAACACAAAGGATCCCTTAAGTTGCACAAATTGAATATCTTTTCACATTTAAAAACTCAGACATCTTTTATAAAGTCCATCTTAATTCTAAAGAAGGGAAAACTTTAGACTCAGTTTTAAAAATGCTGGCTCAGATGTTTAAAATCTGTGCAATTTGGGGTAGATTACTTGTATTCTCTGTGTTTTAGTTCCTTAATCTGTAAAATGTGAATAAAATCAGTAGATAGTTTGTAGAATTGTTGTGAAGATCTAACGAGTTAAGAAACTTAAAGAACTTAGAAGAGGACATAGCACATTCTAATCACTCAATAAACAGTAGCCACTATTATATTTCATGTATTCCTGTGGCTATAACTATGCCTAATAATCATCTGAATCTTAATCTATCCAAAAAAGAATTCCTGGTTTTTGACTCCATTTCCTTGCCATTCTCTGTCTTCCCCTGTTTGGTAAATGGTACTACTTTTCATATATTCATACCACTATCCATACGTTAGAATTATTCTTCATGGTCCTCTTTCTCTTATACCTCAAATACAAAAAATCAAGTTCTGTAGGCTCTATCATCAGATGTGGTTAGAAACGGGCTACTTATCCATTTGTTCACCATGACCATACTGGTACAAGCTGCCATACTCTCTCCTGGATCTCCACAATAGCCTCTTAAAACTTTCTCTATTCCCCTACTATCTTGTTGATACCCTGTAGCCAGATGGATTTTTAAAAATATAAATCACACCACACCAGTGCCAGATGAAAGCTTTCCAATGGCTTCCCATTACACTGAAAATAAAAACATGGCCAAGAAGCCCTCATGATGGTCTGGCTCATGCTCCTTGTCTGACTACATGTCTTAACCAATCTCCTATCACATTTTGTCTTACTTATTCCACTTCAGCCACACACCTTCTTAATGTTCCTCCAAGAGACCAAGCTCATTCCTGTCTCACAGCCCTTATGCTTGCTATTCCCTTCTGTAACCATAAGGCTTGCTCCTTCCTAACTTTAGTTCAAAGTCTTTGTTGACCATCTTCTATGGAGTCCCACTACCATGCACCCCTGCCTAACCCCAAACTCTCTGTCTGCCTTTATTTTTTTTTCAGTTTTTCCTTTTCTAAAATTATTGCATGTCTATAACCCTTTATCCAACAATCCAAAATCCAAATAACTCCAAAATCCACACTTTTTTTTGCTATTCGTTTGGTAGTAAAAGCCGACCTGAACTCATTTTGCAGAAAAACCAGTCTTGAAAAGATGTGAGGCTTAATCTTTAGATATCCCATGGAGTGTGAATATAAATACATTCCATTGGAGAAACCACTCTACTTGATTGTAAGACCCCAATGGGGGTATTACGTAATATGTAGTATATTTCTTAACTTCAAAATCTAAAATATTCTGAATTTTAAAACATCTGTCCTCAAAGTTTTGGAAAAGGAATTGTGGATATGCATATATTTATTATTTACTCAATAGTATAGGTTAGAACATTCTACTTTTGTGAAACAAGTTATAAAATCACAATTGTGATGAGAACACATTATAATTCATGTCACATCAAAGCCAAATGGTGCATATACCCTTCATGACAAAGTGGTGTGTTTTATAATGACTTACATGGAGTTGGTGAGACATGACTAGCAATGAATCAGAGGCCATGAGGAAAATTTCTATATCACTGTGAGTAATTTCTTATCTCTGAATTTCACACCCCTCTCCAGGGTACTAAAGGGTAAAGACCTCCTGGTTCCTACTCCTTTAGCAATCTCTTCTTGATTAATGTTGAGGTTTGTGTACACAGTAATGAGAGACATTCTCAAGAGGCAGATTTGCTCTCTAATCCTCACTGAAGAACTCACTATGGTACTTTGACTACTATTTCTCTGCTGCTGATTCCTACATTTCAAACTTGACCCTCCCTCCGGAGCCTCCATCTACTCATTTCCATCTTCCTGTTGTGCACTTACGTCTGAGTATGCTGTCATCACATCCTGCTCCACTTGCCTGGAAAGGAGCTCATCACCTTGCTTCCCAGTCAAGCTTACCTGCTTCTGTAAATCACGCTATTACTGCCCAGAAAAAAAATTTTTCTTAACTGAAATCACTCTTAAACCCACTCACATCAAATCCATCCATCGCACATTTCATTGGTAACCTTTAAGCTTTTCACATTCATCTTCTCCTCTCTTTCCTTATCAGTTTCTCTCTAGTTCCAGGACCTTATTTAAAGAAACACAGTAATATCACTGCTTCCAGTTTCTTTCTTACCAATCTACCCATATGAATCACCGAAATACTTTTTTTCAAAAACACTATTTAAATAATTTTATTGCCTTACCAAAAACCATTAAGTATTTCCCATTATCATAACTGAATAGAAACATTTCTGTCTGGAATTCAAAGCTTTCTATAACTTGGCACTAATGGTTTTCCCAAATACACCACTACTCTTCACCAGTTCACGCATGAGACCAAGGCTAATGTCTCTTTACTGCTCCCCAAAATGTACCTTTGGCTTACCTTCTGAACATTTTCTTACACTGTTCACACAAAGTTGACTTTTCACCCCCAACTGATAGATCTTTCCAAGTTTAACTTAAATCTGAGTTCCATCACCCTCATGAAGTCCTTCTTATGACTATACTAAATCTCTAATATCTTACAATTTATGTCAGTTCTATATACTCTAACAGATAGTAGTATTCTATGTGTATGGCTTACTAATGTTTCATGTTTTATTTTTGTCTTGTTAATGAGACTATAGACTTCTTGAGGAAGTACTATATTTTTACTTCTATAGCATCTGTTAAAGAACTTAACATGATGTTAAGTCTAGAAATTGTGCTCAGTAAATGCAATTTACTGACCAATGGAAACTTTAAAATGAAAGTTTGAAATCCTACTAGAAATGTAGTGAAGTGGAGGAGCCAAAAATATGTAACCATTTAAACAACTAATATTTATGTGTTTAAAGCCTTCAAAAGGGGAAAGTGTTTAAAACTTTTCTAAGAGGGAAGAAAAACATTCTCTGGTATTGTTGAAGTAAAGCTGATAAAACTTCTGTAAGGTAGTTTGGATCTTTGACTGTTTATAATATAATTCAAATAATATTTTAACTTTTTTTCTTGAATGTCCATTTTAATCTAAGCAAATTTAAAGGCATAAAGTATAGACATGTCTCCTTTTTTTTTTTTCCCCAATAACTCAAGCTACTCAAACACTCATAACATGCCCCTTTGAATGTCTTATCTGGGTACAAGATCAACATAACTAACGTTTGATGGTTTTGTCCAACTCTGTTGGAAGAAACAGCTTGAACCTCCTCATCACAGAAACTTAACAATGAAGGTTAATGGGGTTTCTCTCATGTCAGTAACAATATTGAAATTAGGCAGTTGGCCCAAATCAGACACATCCAAGTTGAAAGACTACTAACTGCACATAAAACAGCCATTTCTCACTCTAGATGAATCTAAAATATTCACTCGCTGGAAATATTATTTATTCTTTAATTATTGTAGTCAGATTTTCTCTTGAGAATGGCTGCTGACTAAAACTTCAGAATAAAAAGAGACAACTGTGAAAATGCCATTAACAACCGTAACAGTAACAATAAAACTATTATATTTTTATGTCCCTTTATCATAGTCAGTATTATCCCTATCTCATGCAATTGGCTTAATAGCTCTGTAAGATAAATCTGATGTTTATTAATACCCTTCTTTTTAATAATGAGGAAAATAAGAATCAGAGAGATTAAATGACCCATCCAAGGTATTTCAGCTTAGAAGTAAGACAAGGCTTCCAAATTAGTTTAATGCTTGTTTAACTAAATCATAATGCTTCTGGGGTAAAAGAAGCCTTGTTTGGCTATGCACAAATTTGACTGGCGTGCTAGTGGTATTTACCAACCAATTTCCAAGCATTCCAAGACCTCATAAGACAATAGCTATGGGAAAGCAAAAATAAAACAAAACAAAACCAACACTAACAAAAAAACAATTTATCATGGCCCTTACTTTTCTTAACTCTCCCTATGAACTCCATCACAAAGTGTGGTTCCTCATTGCTGCTGAGTACGCCATGGTTATCCGACACTCTTACTGCATGCCTGAAACCCCCATCCAAGAATTAAATTTGCCTTTCATATACAAATTCTATTCATCTTCAGATCTTTGACTCTTCTCATACAGCTTTCATAGAACACTCCACATTGTTAAGATTTACTGAAACTTGATTTGGGCCTGCAATTGTTTTAAGTACTTTACATACTTTATCTCATTTATTTAGCAAAATACTATAAGGAGAGTCTCATCCTCATTTAACAGGTGAGAAAACTGAGGCTAAAAGGTGTCACACAACTTGGTCAAGGAAACAGTGCATAGTAACATTCTGTTCTCTCTTGTGCTTTAACTTCTTTAATAACTATTGCAAATTTCTCAAACATATTATCAGGTCTTATAGAAAAAGGGCGATATACTGTGGAGGGAAGGGGAGTTCATGCTCAGCACCTGGCATACTACCTTCTACATCATCAGTAATCAGAGAAGCCAATATTTTTATAAAAAGAACAAAGTATTTCAAGACCAATTCTCAGCTCTGCTACTTACTTTCTATGTGGAAATGGGCAAATCACTGAACCTTTCTGAGGTTTTATTTTTTTTTTTTCCTGTGAAGCAGAGCTAAAAATACCTCCTTCCCTCCCTGGGTTGTAGTAAATATTGAATAAGACAATAAATATGATAAGTGCTTTCTGAAGCATGAGAAACATTTTAGTCAAGATAATTGATAAACACTTGTTGAATGAATGAATTCCAGGTACACTGCTTTTATAAACTATTCAAAATTCTAGCTTGACAGTAGTCAGTTGAAGAAAAAGTGAGACTTGGTAAAACTGCACAAGAATTCTAGATATAAATCTGGTAATTACATGCCATTCACAATGATTTTTTAAGCTCATGGTGTGACTGATGTCACTGAGATACTTTTCCTAAAAATACAATGAACCCTACTAGCCACAGTCAGAAATTCTATCACACTGCAGACTAGGACTGGCAGTGGCCTGGAGAAGTACGAAGTCACATCCTTTTAGAGCACCCAACAAGAAACAGAGCTACAGAAGAAACAAATGTTTACATCTGAGATTTAACAAAATGAGGCATTTTTTTCACCAGCTGCCACAAGTACAGGCTAGTACTTTTAAGGTGCTGAATTATAAAAATTAGAATAGTGTTTTGAATGATAAACAGATATCATGTTACCCAATTTAATGAACAGATAAATAGCAAACAAAAATATATGCCTTGCCTAAAAGCCCTAGACATAGTATTTTGTTAAAAATCCTTGAGAAATGAATAATTAAAATTGAATATTGATTATATTCATGATTTACTTTTATATCGTCTTTCCCACTAATTTGAATGAAGATATACTAGTAACTAGTTTCATAGGATAGTCTCTACAATCAGAAAATCGTCTAGCTTAAAAAATTCTTATATTTTCAAAAGTTTTTATGTTACAGAAAATATATTAAAATAAGCAACTAAAATTGCTTATGAACTTCCTCTAGAGAAAATCATTAGGAACCACAGTTCAAAGTTTCCAGGAAATGTTTTGCAAGAGGAAATTCCATACCTGCAAACATCAGCTCTGAGACATCGGGTTTGACATGGAGACAGGTGAAAAGAGGCAAAGGGCACTGTCCAGTATTGACTTTTTCCTTCAAACTACTCAAGGTAGTGTTCATTCTCTGTCCACAGAAGAAAGAAAAGGTTTTACATATACAAACAGATACAGATTTAAAAAAACTATGTAAAATAGTACTTCCAATCAAGACACAAAATTTTTGTAATAAAAATAGTCTTACTAAAATAGTCTTATGACTATTTTCAGGACCTCTGATCCTGAAAAACAGCAAAAAGTAAGCTCTATGGAGGTAATTACCTTCATTCTAAAAAGAGCCATACGTCTCAGGACTATATCGACGTTTGGTAGCTAGGGAGCCCAGAAGGAATTGAGCCCCCAGATTCCCTGGCACAAACTCTACCCGCCCTGTTTCATGTTCAGATAAAATGTCGCTCTGTTGTCATGTGTCGAATGGGTTTCTTCCATGTGATTCACTCCTTTTTTTTCTGACTCTCTCCAGGAAAGCTCCATTCTTCTTCTGCTATTTTAAATATTACTTCTATTCACCTCTTTATCTAAAAGAGATTGCTATTTGGGCAGAATGGGCAGTTAAGGGTTAAAATGTGTATTTTTCCAAAGAAAAGGAATAAAAAAGTATTTCCCTATACATCAAAACTGACACGTAGGGAGTTCCCTGGCAGTCCAGCGTTTAGGACGCTGCGCTCTCACTGCCGAGGGCTCGCGTTCAATCCCTGGTCGTGGAACTAAGATCCCGCAAGTCGCGCGCTGTGGCCAAAAAAACCAAAAACCAAAAACAACAACAAAACTGACACATAGTTAGAATAAATTAGTAAGCTGGTAAGAACTAATGTAACGTAGGATGAAACGTATTATAGAAGAGTTACGTCTGGCAGGGAGTATGTACTCAGTACATGTTGATAGGATAAGGTGAGTCAATTGACTTTTACAAAATGTATCGTATTCTGTTTTATTTAAAACATTACGATATACATCGTTTTCTTGTATTAAAAGGATTGTAGACTGAGCCAAGGCTTACATTGTGAATTAGTGTTTCTCCTATTAACATCCCAAAGATATCAGTAAAGGTGACAGGTTGTCCAGAGCTTTTCTTCTTCCATAAAGACTCAATGTATCTTTTAATTTTCTGTGGTGTGAGAAGTAAAAGAGGGTTGTGGCTAACACTTTTCATTAGTTCTTCATTAATCTCCTCTGGTCCTTTCTCTGGAAAATCAGGGTGAGAATATAAAGTTGACATGTACCTGTAAAGAAGACAAAAGACAATCAGTAACGATAAAGGGCATCACACAGTAAGTAGTCTCCAAAGAAAGCAGTCATCTTTGTCATCAGAAAATGAAAGAATAATAGAAATAGTTGGTTAACTAATTTTCTGATTGAAGACATTAACTCATTTAAGGAAAGGATGCAACAATTAGAATACAGCTGGTCTACAACGGAAGTAAAGAAGAGGCCTCAGAGGAAACACTGGACTTCTGCACAGTCCAGAGGAGAGGATGCCCTATTGGGCCAACTCTTCACTGTCTAGTCTCCAGGAATGGGTATCCCTAACAGACCATGAGAGACTGATGACACAACACACTGAGAGCCATGTAAATAAATTGACTTGCTGGATATAATACTAGCCAAGCAATCTGATAATTTGACTTTCCATTATGATTATCTATAGGTAGAAAATGTGCTGTCCAAACAATTGTGAATGCCTAATTCTCCTGACAATTGTGTGTGTGTGTCCATTGGCCTAGATAGAATCCCAAGCTTTGCCAACTGTAGGTCTCAGAATTTCTGAGCATACAGATCTAATGGTGAAATCATGGAGAGGAGTAGGTCTGAAAGATAAATGCTTTCTTGTGAAGATTCTTGGCCAACAGCCATTTGGCCGCCTCTAGTGATGCTGGAAATCACCATATGCCTTGGTATGTGATATTTAGACGGTAAACATTAAGTTATGATCCTCTGGGAACCAATATCTCTAATATTGTAGCTCTCAAACTAAATATTAATTATTAGTTTACTTATCTGTCTCCCCTAATTAGTTGTGACCATCTGCAGGGAAAACTTTGCTTATTTATCTTTTTTAGTCTCAATGATTAGCAAATTCCTAGTATACGACAAGCACAGTATATTGAACTGTTGAACTGAGAGCACAAAATAATGAAAGAAATACTCTACAACTTCACCCAACCAAAGAGAATGTAGCACATATTTAAATCTCCTGTCTTCTTGACATTCATATCAAAATACCACCATAGTGATTTATCTTCCCTTCATGGAGGGGAGAAAACTAACTGTTATTGAGTCTTGGTATGTTCTAGGCCTGTGCTGGCTAATTGCTCATAAGTTGTTGTCTTGAAGACTTGTGATAGCTTTCAATTCTTCTATTTTAAAGATAAGCAGAGGATTGATGAATTTAAATAACATGTTCATGGAAGCAACCTAAGTGTCCATCAACAGATGAATGGATAAAGAAGATGTGGCACATATATAAAATGGAATATTACTCAGCCATAAAAAGAAATGAAATTGAGTTATTTGTAGTGAGGTGGATGGACCTAGAGTCTGTCATACAGAGTGAAGTAAGTCAGAAAGAGAAAAACAAATACTGTATGCTAACACATATATATGGAATCTAAGAAAAAAAAAAAAGGTCATGAAGAACCTAGGGGCAAGACGGGAATGAAGACACAGACGTACTAGAGAATGGACTTGAGGATATGAGGAGGTGGAAGGGTAAGCTGGGACGAAGTGAGAGACTGGCATGGACATATATACACTATCAAACGTAAGATAGATAGCTACTGGGAGGCAGCCACATAGCACAGGGAGATCAGCTCAGTGCTTTGTGACCACCTAGAGGGGTGGGATAGGGAGGGTGGGAGGGAGGGAGATGCAAGAGGGAAGAGATATGGGAACATATGTATATGTATAACTGATTCACTTTGTTATAAAGCAAGACTAACACACCATTGTAAAGCAATTATACTCCAATAAAGATGTTAAAAAAAAAACTATCACAGAAAAAAAAAATAACATGTTTACAGTTCCCCAATTATAATAGAACTCGAATTTAAAATCTGTCCTCTCCCCTGATAGCCTTTATTTTTTAAAAATCTTTAAAGTAAGATTTCAGTTCTTAGAGATCAAACTACTCCCACTACACATTAAATTAGAATTACTTGTTGGATTCAGACTTCTTTAGAGACAAACTGAGAATAATTAAAACTTAACAAATGAAGAGTGATGACAGACCTAAAATGGAACACATGCTCTGCAAAAAAAAAGTAAACATTCTTAAAAGATCTTTATTATATAAACTGGATTCTTAACATTTCTCACAACATGAGATAATGATAAATCAGATAGACTTATTCTGAACTCAAGCCTGGTATAATCACCAATATCTATTAAAATTACAGCTGAGATTGCTAGAAAGATGCAGAGTCCATCCATTCCTATAGTTATTCCAAGGTCTACCACACGATTCATCTAGATGAACAAAGATCTGATTCTGGACCTCATCATGCTTTTCAATAAATGCACACATTGGTGTAATGATATTGGTTTACATTTAAGGATACAATAAAAATGGGAAAATAAAACTTCTTTTTGAGTCTCTAAGTAATCAATTCTGGAACTATTCAGGATATATTTCATTCTTTATGAGAACATTAAGAAATTCTTTACTGGTCTTAGTATCAAGAATAATTTCTATATCCATGGATCATTGGCTGGCCCTTAACTTATTAAAAATGTGCATTATATAACTGTGCATAGTTTGGATTTTGCCTTGAATTCTAGAAACCTGAAACCAAAGTCTGTGTCTCATGCCTCCCAAAGCTACAGGTTATAGAATGAACTTTTAATCTAGTTTCTAGTTTTATACATATATATATTACACACACACAAACATATACTTTTTTCCACTTCTATCTTTATTGTATGCAATCCAGTTTTACTTTATTATTAAGATACATCAAATCATTTCCTTAATGAAGCAGCATAAAAATAAGGAAAAGAATCAAACAAACAATGTCAGCAGAAATCAATTTAGCCACAGAATTTCTTTTTTTAGGGTAGGTAAAGAGGAAATGATATGATCATTCTGCTATTGGAAGTTGTCATTTCTAACTGTTCAGCAGAATGATGTAATTACTCACATCTCATTCACGTTATTTAAGACTTCTCTTCTCCATCTATATTTAGTTGGTCTTTAAAATGAATCAACGTATGATTCTAACAAGTACCTCAGCCTCACGGATTTCCTCCAGCAGGATCTGGAGGCTCCTCTTTTCTCTTCCTTTCCTCCCAATGTTTGCCATTGGATCAAGACTCAGAAAATCCTTCCTCTGAGGTTCAGAGATTGCTCAAAACCTAGGAATCTGTGCCACAGTTTCAGAGGCAGATCATTTTAAGAGGTCAAGTGTATATGCATGTCAGTCCAATTCTTTCTTTTCTGCTCCATGTAGAACGGTTGCAGTCCATTTCTGCTCTCTAAAGGTTGAAGTAAACTCATTCACTTGGGAAGTCTCTCTCTCCCCCTTTCTCTTTTTCTTTCCCTCCCATGAAACCATTGGCTCGAGTATACAAGCCCTATGGAAAGACAGAAGGACCTAGAATACCTCAACCATTTGCATTGGGGCTAATGTTCTCTGCTTGTTCAGCATTTATGAGCCCATTTTCCTTAGAAGTAACAAGTGTGAGTTGGACAGACGTTTCATGACATCATTATGGTGACATCTAAGACTTGGATTTTGGCTTTGGTGACAGCTAAAGATGGAACAGCAGGCAATGGTCAATTTTCCTTAAATTGCTTTTTTTGCTTTTTGTTTGTTTCTTTGTTTCTTTGATTGCACCAAGGCAGAATTCAGCTATCATGAGCTTCTGTGGACATATTACCATCTAAAGCACACAAGCATCAACTCCGTAGTTAAGCCTTAATTTTCATCTCTTCGCCAATAAGTGACTCCCAATTATACCAATCAAGTTTCAAAAACTAAGTGTCTTAGACATAGCAGGGCCTCTATAAATAATTATTGAATGAAAGGGTCTTCAATTTATTTCTCTATAAATCTGAAAATACTCACCTCTAATTTTTCAATATATTTATATGATGGGACACCTCATTCTCTCCATATGAATGCATTTTAGGCTAAGTACAAAGTTTAAAAAAAAAAACTTTAAATTATGCCAGAGAACAAGGAATTCTCGGTTCACTTCCTGCCTCTAAATCACAGAGTCAAAGTTTTAAAATATCAGTGTCTGGCTCCCCAGGACCTTCCTAATCAGAATCTTCAGGGGTAAACATTTAGAATTTCTCTGCTTAAAAAAGTGCCAGAAGTGATTCTCATATGCAATCAAGGTTTGGAATGTCTTAACAAGACCCTCGACCTTGTGAAGCAAATATCCTGAAATCCTAAATAAATTCCTAGATTAATTTTTCCCCAAAGTGCAGTTACTTATGCAAGTCTTCATTTAGTCATTAAACACGTGACAAGTGGGAGAGGTTCGTTAGCACAGTCCTCACCTCAAACAACATATTTTCTCTAACATAATCTTGATCTTTTAGCCTATCATTTCTTACAGGCCAGCTCCTATTAAAATTGGTTTATTTTTCAATGTCCCACGAATTCTTCAGATGTTAAACTGAAAGTTTTCATTCTTGAATTCTTTTTTATAGCTTAATGAATTGGGTCCCATTGCCTATAGACACAGAGCTGCTCTCATTTCTCTTTAGACGGTAATGTCATACAAACACAGCAGTTGAAATCCAATAGCCCTGTGACACCACAAATGAGCAGCTGTGCTGAGGAAGAGAGCTGTGCTCACTGAGCAAAAGAACACAGGATTACTGTCACTAGTTCACTCAGGCCAGTTCTCCTGCTTGGCTAATTCTTACATTTAATGAATAACAACTATCATCCAAAAATAATTTCAGAAATAATTATCATAAAGATAGTAGCAATTATAAGAAAAGCTTTGGGCTTCCCTGGTGGCGCAGTGGTTGAGAGTCCACCTGCCGATGCAGGGGATGCGGGTTCATGCCCCAGTCCAGGAAGATCCCACATGCCGCGGAGTAGCTGGGCCCGTGAGCCATGGCTGCTGAGCCTGCGCGTCCGGAGCCTGTGCTCCGCAACGGGAGAGGCCACAACAGTGAGAGGCCCGCGTACAGCAAAAAAAAAAAAAAAAAAAAAAAGCTTTGTCTTACATAAAATTCTCTTTTGTGATCACAGAAAACTTTACGGGAGGTCCAAGCCTTCTCCAGATATTTCCATATTACCTAATTTGTGCCAGGTAATGGTCATGTATCAGCAGAATATAAAAACTTATACAACAGAAGAGTGTACTTTCTTTTTCCAAGTGTTTCTGACTTCCTTCCTTTGAACTTTCTACCTTCTCACCTATAGTGTTTGAGAGAAAATTGTTAATATGAATCATCCTGACCACCTTTTATTTTGTCTCAGGAAGTGTCTCTTTTCTCCATGGTTAATAGCTTCACTTGTGCTTTTTATCTTGTCCTGTCCTGTCTCTGCCCGAATCTCTTTGTATCCAAGATCCATCTATTTCTTTATCTTCTATCTATCCCTCTACACTATTTCCATCACCTCAGACTTCTACAAAAATGCTCTAGTCTTTTATATTCTGAAAACAAAATAAAACATTTCCTGGGTCCTATATTCCCTGTCTTGAAATAATAGATGGCTCCTACTAAGGTTCACATTCCCACCTTTCTTTCTTTCATCTCCTATTCATTTCTTATTTGTAATTTCATGATCAAAAGTGCCCTTCATTTACTTTATCTAGTAATTTTCACTAAAACCATGAAATCTCCAAACCCAGTTCTAAGCGAAGCTTCTCATAGATTTTTCCTCTATTAAAATACCCACTACTTTGTGAAGCACTCCCACACTTGACCTCTGCAAACTCATCTTCCCTTGATTCTCTTCTCTGATGGCTACTTTGCATTGTCCATTAGGGTTTTCTTTCTCCCTCCCTCCCTTCCTTCCTTCCTTCCTCTCTCTCTCTCTCTCTCTCTTTCTCTCTTTCTTTCTTCCAGTAAGTTTTTAGATGTTTTGAAGAACTACAAATTAAATTATTGATGGTAATAACTGAAGTGGTAGAAATTGGTAAAATTACCAAGGGAGGATGTGTCGATATAATAGAACAAAAGGCAGGTCCTGGAGGGAAGCTCATTTTAAGGAAAAAAAGTAGTGGAAGTAGAAAAGACAGCTATGAGGAGAGAGCAATCAGAGAGGATGGGGGGGAAAAGGCATGGTAGGAGGGATTTGAAAGAGGGACAACTGAATGTGTGAAATATCTCAACTCCCAACTTCATCCTCCCTGACTCCCCCCAAAAAGTTGAGGAGAATAAGAACTTCAAAAGACACCATTATATTTGGAAATTATATGGCCTCTTGGTGAAAAATGATTGTAGGATTTTAGGAGTACATGGATTTTAAGGAAATAGAATAACTAAGAAAAGGCTTCAGCTCAGTGCTTTGTGACCACCTAAAGGGATGGGATACGGAGGGTGGAATGGAGACTTAAGAGGGAGGGGATATGGGTATATATGTACACGTATAGCTGATTCACTTTGTTATACAGCAGAAACTAACACACCATTGTAAAGCAATTATACTCCAATAAAGATGTTAAAAAAAAAGAGATAGGCTAATTCTAAAGTCAACTTCCTGCAACATTAAAATGTATACATTTAAAAAAAAAAAAGAAAAGGCTAACCTTTGAGGAAATTAGACACTGAAGGATAGAGCAGGAATTGAAGGTGGCCTATAATATTTAAATGATTGGCCTGTAACATCTAAAATTCTCTTAATTACATTTTGTAGGACTTGTTTTCAGAACCCTGAGAGGGGATCTTAGATGTTTTCCCAAATCTATAACCAAAGCAATGACTGCAGCTCTAATTAAACACAAATATACACTATTACACCACTAAAATAGCACTCAAGGCCTGGTCTTTCTTTGTTAGACGAATTTAAGAAAGCAAGCTTCTTGCAATGTATTAGTCAGTGATGGACCACAGGGATCTAAAAACCAGTGAATACAGATAAAGAAAACTACCTGAAGACTAATAATAAAATGCTTGAACAGGTGAATTAATCTAAGGGTCCAAGTTTTTCCATCACATTCATATTACTCATTAAACAGGCAGGTGCATGCTCTTTCCTTCAAAGGAAAGAATAATGATGGGCTACACCTTTCTTTCAGAAAAGACTAATCATTTTGAGAGTACATACAAAGAAGGTGGCAACCATGGTTCTAAGTTTTTGTTTTTCAGTTAAAGAAACTGGTTCACAATATTTAAGAAACTATAGACTCTTTAAATATGAATCTCTATGTAGAACAGGGGTCCCCAACCCCCGGGCCGTGGACCTTAGGAACCGGCCATGCAGCAGGAGGTGAGCACTAGGCGAGCGAGTGAAGCTTCATCTGCCTCTCCCCATCGCTGGCATTACCTCCTGAACCATCTCCCCACCAATGGAAAAATTGTCTTCCATGAAACCGGTCCCTAACCTTTTGGGCACCACTGATGTAGAATATATAGCTGTCCAAGAGAAGGTTCTGGTTTAGTTGAAAGAACCTAGAGTAGGGGATCGAAATCCTAAGTCTATATGTTGGCTCTGCTACTGATCTTGGACAAATCACTTGCCTTCTGAATCATATGTTCTATACTTGAAAGATGAAGAAACTCATAGCCATCTCACAGGATGAGAAGACACAGAAATTTTAAAATATAGACATATAAATATATATTATTATATATATTGTAATTATATGATATATACTTATATAATACATATGTTATATATTTATGTATAATAAAATATTATAAAAGATAAGTTTTATCATGGCTGAGTGACTAAAAGGCCTTACAAGCCAATATCAGAAGTTCTATAATAAGGTGATACTTTTATTTGAGACATCTAAGCAAGGACTAAATATATGATTTTCAACATACTTATTATGTGAGGTAAGCAAACCAAAAAGTACATAGTATTGTCTTTGAAAACGTTTTATAAATATATTCTTGAAAAGGCAAATCTATAGCATACAAATATTATACATGCAGATGCTTTTACTCTGTCTCTAAATTTAGCTGAGCTTAGATACATTTAAAGGATTAATTTCATAATTAGATATAAATCAGTGAAATTTATTGCATTTCTTCATTCAAAAGTTGTTTCCTTCTTCTGTATACTGAGGTATCTTGCATTTCATTCTATCTGCCTTAAAGAAGAAAATGAATACCTAGCGAATCATGTACTTAGACATAATCGCTGCAAGATTACAAATCAGTAAATTATAGGAAGATTAAATTAATTATGGGTGGAGTATGTTATTCCACTTCTGAGATATTTCTATAGAATTATTTCAATTGACCTATTTTTTTGTTTTATGTTTAACTACATTTTAAGTCACGAATGGGCTTAAAGGGAGCAAACTTATGACAACAGTCATCATTAAGTATGAATTTGCCTTAAAAAATATTTTTAAGAACAAATTACTGCATCAAGCTGGAATATTTCAGTAATTTGAAGTTAATGTCAGTTTTCTAAACCCTCATTTCTTTTCTAAGTTTCAGGTAGATAAATGCTAAGCATTTAGGATGATAAAACTAAGGTTTAAAATGTATACTAACCACGTAGATCCAGAAAGACCAGCAATGTAGGTAGCGCAATCTAAAATTCCTGATTCATACAATGCCTTCATCACACCGGAGAATCCTACCATGGCTCGGAAACCCCCACCTGAGCCCAGTATGGCCACCACAGGCACCTGGAATGATGAAACACAGAGATCATTTGTAAAGTAAAATCATAAAATATGTCATTTTCATTTCAGTTTTTCTATGTCCCACATTTGGTAACAAAGAATTGTAAGTTCACTCATACCTTGATAATATCTAATTGTTAAAAAGAAGAAAACAGGGCTTCCCTGGTGGCGCAGTGCTTGAGAGTCCGGCTGCCGATGCAGGGGACACGGGTTTGTGCCCCGGTGTGGGAAGATCCCACATGCCACAGAGTGGCTGGGCCCGTGAGCCATGGCCGCTGAGCCTGCGCGTCCGGAGCCTGTGCTCCGCAACGGGAGAGGCCACAACAGTGAGAGGCCCGCGTACCGCAAAAAAAAAAAAAGAAGAAAATAATGTTTCACTTAAGAAAATCAAGAATTAATGTCTATTAGAAAGCAGATATTATTAAAATAGCCAACTAACTCTGATAGCAACAACAATAGCAACAACAATCCTCTATATTTGCTTGACTCCTTGCAGTTTGGGGCTTGCTTTTGGGTGTAGTTTTTTTTTAATTTGATCCTCTCAAAATTGCTATAAAATGAGCAAAAAAGTATTTGCTCATTTTTCAGATGGAAGTTCTGAAAGGCTGCTATTACTTGTATAAGATCTATTAGCTGGTAATCTGCAGTTGAGTAAGCATCTTGCCTTCTTGGTCCAGAATTCTTAGCACTCCTTTATGCTGACCCATTTCAAAAATATGCTGTTATTTAAGCCATCAAAAAGAACTTAATCAACTACAAAAAAACCTACAAAATTTATTTCTTCATTCTTTAATTCATTCATCAATCTGATTAAGTGGTCTCTATGTTTCAAGTATCCCCAGGGTGGATCTGGGGAATATAGTTAATTTAAGTGAGGCAGAAATGTAAAAATAATTATGACAACAAGAAACACAGGAATAGATGATATTCACTGAGCTGTTATTATCTGGTAGGAACTGTTAGTATTTTACAGAAACTGTCTTATTTAATCTTCATAAAATCACTATGAGGTTTCCATTTTACAGAAGAGGAAACCAATGCACTTAAAACCAAGACCTTGAAAACTTTTTCAGGGTCATGCAATCAATAAATAGCAGAGTTGAGTCAAGGGTCAAACCCCAGGCTCCTGGTAGTACACCTTACCAAAGTCAAATGCTACAGGCTGGCAGTACATGAGGTCTAGAAGATGTGGTCAATTTCAGTCAGAGGGATTGGAGTGGTGGAGAAAGTTTCACAGACAAAGAAGAAACCTGAGCTTGATGTTAAAGATGCAGAGTTATTCCGTAGGGAGAGATGAGGGCAGGGAAGGAGGCTGTTCTGGAGATGGGAGAAGCATAAGCCAATGAAGAGTTTTTGCAGTAAAACAGGCTATCTGTAACGTGACTGAAATGCAAGGGTGTTTCTTTGAAGAGGGAGATATTGTCATTTTCCTTGTGGTCTTGAAGCATTATTGCCTAAGAGGGCTGGTTGTTTCCCTATACCCAGCAGTTCTCAAAGTGTGCATAGTTTTTAGGGGGTCCACAAGGTCAAAACTATTTTCATAACAGCAGGAAGATCTTATCTTCCTTTTTTTCATTCTCATTCTCTCATGAGTGTACAAAGGAGTTTTTCAGAGACTACATGATGTGTGATATAGCAACATTTGAATTTAAAAGCAGATATGAGAATACACCTGCATTGTGTTCCCAGCACTTGGATCCTGACTCTTGGGTGTCACTCACCAATGTGATAAATATATATATACACATACACAGAATCATTATTTTAGAACTAAAAAGATGAAAAAGGCTATAGAATTCTTTCATAGAGAAAGGGAAGTCTCTAGAGGTTAGGTCTTATTGGAGGTAGAACAGTGAATAGCAGGACACCTAGCACTAATTTCCAAATTCAGGGCTCTTCTCTGATACTCAGTGGCCATCAAATCAGATGCAAATTGAAGACCTCATTAATGAAAACACAGTCTACCAGTTCAGTGCAATGCAGCAATTTAAATGGCTTTGAACCTGTGTATGTTCAGATGAACAGAATGCTCTCGAACATAGTTTTAAAATTGTAAATAAAGTAAAATATATAAGTTCTTAAAAACTTCTATGGAGAGGGAGGAAAGCTAAGATAGGAAACTAAAGTGGGTTATACAGTGGGCGAATGGAGTATAATATAGTATTAATATTAAGAGTAGTTGTAAGGAAGGCAGATTACAAATTAGGAGAAGGAGGAGGGATTTCGATTAGGCCTTGAATGAAGGCTTGAGTTTATAGGCAATACAATAATAGTGATAATAATAATAATAGTAAACCATTTATTGTTACTATGTGCCAAACACTGGGCCTAAGGTCAGGCCAAGATAGGCACAAATAAGAAAGGGTATGTGATTTTGAGATGAAAAGACCAGCCTTCTTATTGCAGCAGGAGTATACTAGGGAGTTGGGAAAAATAAGACTATGAAGGGCTTTAAGGGGAAAAGAAGTCAGAGGGGATTTTAAGCCTGTTGATTTGGTTACTTGCAACACTAACATTAAACCCAATACAAGTCAGGTAGTTCAGAGTAAAAAAATTCTTAGTAACAGATTACACTGTTTCATTTCAACATATAACACACAACCTGTGCTATTGTTCAGAGAGAGATTTCATAAGAGAAGTTGGAAGATTGAACATAAAACCTCTTTAATCCTGAGAAAACAACTCCCCAGATGTCCTTCTTCATGTGCCAGTAGCCCAACACATACTTATGGATGACTATTTTACGTTAGGAATTTTCTGGAAACAGCCCCTTATTAAACCGGGATTCATGTGTTATGTAACCCATTGTTTTCATTATTGCTTTACACTAATTCTTAAAGAGGGTTTTCAGGTAAGATATTTAAGTCAGAAATTTGGGTTGCTATCAGAGGAAAGAAAGTGTCATACTATTTGTACATAAAACTTGAATAATGAAATAACTGAATGATTGTATAGATTATAATTTATCCTTTATTTATTGCACATGAATTAATCTGTTTTTATGCATCATTTAATTTTCACAACTCTATGATATATATATTATTACCATTTTATATGTATAAATTCTGGTCTATTTCCTGTTTTATTTTTGCTTGCAGGATCTTAGTTCCCCAACCAAGGATTGAATCCGGGACCCAGGAGTGAAAGCCCAGAATCCTAACGACTAGGCCATCAGGGAACTCCCTATTACCATTTTAAAGATAAAGAAACTGAAACACAAAGAAGATAATTTTTCTGCTGTCTCAAATCTAGAAAGTGGTTTCTTGCAGATTTAAAACCAGGTTTGTCAGACTCCAAAGCTTTTAATTCACTCTGCTCCATTCTATCTCTGAAAGCTTCCCCTACAACTAGGGGGACCTAGGTAAAGAAAATCCTCTTTGGACTCTTTACTTATGTGTAAAAATATTGGGTAGAATGAATGAACTTGAAGCTTTTTGCTACTGGTAGCATTCTAGATTCTATAACTCATACAGAATATGAATTGTTAAACTATAAAATTATAAATGTTTATTAACTATAAAAAAGAAAGGGAAATTAGACTTATGAAGAAAATTTATTTCATTTAATCTTCTCATCCTTCATTGGGAGATTGGGATTGACATATATACACTAATATGTATAAAAGAGGTAAGTAATAAGAACCTGCCGTATAAAAAATAAATAAAATTCAAAACCAAAAGATCTTCTCATCCCTCAAAAATCATTATTATTTTCATGTCTCAGAAGAGGAGGTATGGAGTGCACACATATAATACCTTGTTCACATCCAGATTGGTGATAACCAGGATGTGAGCTGAGGTGTCACTGACATAGAATTCATGCTCTTTCCTTTTCCCCATTCAGAAAGAAAAGAGTAATCTTTATCGAGAGAAACCACTTGACATTTAGCTAAATTACATTTCAGATTCATGTATCACTTCAGATGACAGCACAATGTTATGCAATAAACAGACTAACTTTGGATGTTTTAATAGTGATAGTTATTCTGAAATAACTTTCAAAGAATAACTGAGGACTTACAAGGTGCAGGTGTTAGTCCGGGCTTTAAATCTTAAAAAATCAAACAAATTAAAGTTGCCAAGAGTTTTTAGGTTATATTTAGATTTAAGTGCATCAATATTTGTGTATAAATGATATCAATGAATATTTCTCATACTTTTCTCATACGATTACAGGAAATGAATTTTTATTTACCAAATACGCTGTGTTTTGATTAAATTATCTTCCTGCATTGGCTTGCAGATATTATTAATTTCCTCCCTCACAAAAGAAAATTCTAAAGTGCTCAAGGATTTTTTTTTTTATGTTTTCATAGATTTTAAGTTCTGACAATTATATAAAGACTTTTGCCTCCCTGGTTCCTGTATTAGTCAGGGTTCTCCAGAGAAATGGAACCAATAGGTAGGTAGATACATATCTAACTATCTATCTAACTATCTATCTATCTATGGAACTGGATCACACAGGTGTGAAGAATGACAAGTCCAAATTTGCAGTATGGGACAGCAAGCTCCAAACTCTGGAGAGTCAATAATGCAGTTTTAGTCCAAACACCAGCAGGCAGAGACCCAGGAGAGCTGATGCCTCAGATGAAGTCCAAGGGTAGTCTGCTGGAGAATTCCCTCTTGCTTGGTGAGGTTGGTCTTTTTCTTCTATTCAGGCCTTTGACTGATTAGAGTGGGGCCCACCCACATTATAGATGACAACCTGATTAAGTAAATTTCACTGACTTAAATATTAATTGCATCAAAAAACATCCTCCAAGTTGATGCAAACTGACCATCACAAGTCCACCCCTTCTCAACTCGGCGGCCATATACCTCTCCTTCAACCACACTTAATATCCAAAGAAAGACAATAACAAGGTCATACTCCTGGCTAACATGATACAGATATCCGGTGTACAACTGGAAATGCACTAATCCTTTCCCCAGAAAAGGATACAAAGTCCTTAAACAATGCTTATTCTTCACATTGATACTTCATAACTTAAATATGAATCTGTTTTTGTATTTCTGTGTGTACACGCACACACACACGCACATATTCATAACAAACTAAGGAAGAAATACTCATGGCAAACACAGTCTCATTTCCGTAACTGGTCATCTGGTCATAGCTGGTATTTATAGCTACCTTCTTTCACTATCCATTCTGTATTTTCTTTGCCTTCAACAAGCACCTCAGCTGGTGAGTAACCAAACCTTCATTCCTGAAGGGTCTGGGTCATTAGTAGTCCTTCCTGGATTGGGTTCTTATAGTTTTCCATTGACTTAACTCATGGCATGATAATACTAAGAGACACCACAGAGGATCTCTTGTATTCCAGACATCCTCTTCATTACCTCCACCTGAGAGGAGGAGCCCAATCTCCCCTTAATAGTCAGAATCAACCACCCCAGCCAAGAGAGTAGCTCCCTTCTTTGTTGGTTCAGAGGCATGAGAAGCCCAAAAGGTCAGGCAGCAGTATTAAATTACAGTTCAGTAGAATCATTGTTCCACTTCTGTGGAAGCATTCCTTCCTTCACAACTAAGACCTCTAAGTCAGAAGACTATAAGGTCACACAGACAGGAAACGAATATTTTGCTAGTGGGTCACTAGGGGTAATAGTGAGTGGTGCCACTCCCACTTCCACTCCTGGACCCATGAATCCTGGGGATAAACAGCGCCAATACTGGATGCTGAGTCAGAGCATTTACAGCCTCCTGGAAAACCGTGTTCCAGCCCTCCAGGATATTGCCACAGAGCTCGCACTATAACTGAGTCTTCAAAAGGTATTCTACCATTCTATCAAGCTAGTTACTTCATGATGGTGGAGAACATGGTAAGGCTGGTGAATTCCATGACATGGCCCGTTGCCATACTTCATTTGCTGTGAGGTGAGTTCCTTGATCAGAATGCTGTGTGGAATATTGTGACTAAGGCATCTTGTATATCTATAGGTGGTAGTTTTGGCAGAATCCTTGAGTGCAGGGAAGGCAAATCTGCAACCAGAGTAAGTGTTTATTCAGGTAAAAACAAAGCATGCCCCTTCCAGGATGGCAGAAGTCCAGTGTAATCAATCTGCCACCAGGTAGCTGACTGATGACCCATAGGAATGCTACTATATTGGGGACTCAGTGTTGCTGGGGACTCTGATGCTGGCTAATTGAGTACTCAGCAGCTGCTGTAGCCAGCTCAGCCTTGGTGAAGGGAAGACCACGTTGCTGAGCCCTGCAGCTGTCCTCTTTCAAGTGGTGCCTAAATAGTGTGTACAATCACCTCTAACAAGGCCCTTTCTCTCCTTTTGTCAACTGATCATAGGGATCTCCCCCATGAGGCTCTGGGTGGAGGATGGAAAAGAGAAGGCAGTGTAACAGGAATGGGGAACATGGACATTTGGGCCACTTCTTCATGGAACTTATTGGTATCTTCAGGGCCTGTTCAGCCCAATTTCATATACTCTACTTCCATCTGATGACGGAGTGCATCTGTGCACACCCAATTTTATGGCTTGGTGGGTCAGATAACATGATGGTCAGCTCAGGTCACATGATAACTTGGTCACCCATGGTTAAGCATTCAATCTCTACTATGGCCCAGTAAGCAGGCCAAAAGCTATTTTTCAAAGGACGGTAGTTATCCACAGAGGATGGCAAGGCCTAACACCAAAGGTGCCTATGCTGCAATTCACCTACCACAGCATCCCTATCTGCCACACACACTTCAAGCATCAATGGATCTGAATGGTCATATGGCCCAAGGGGCAGAGCAGCTTACGCAGTAACTGAGTCCTGTTGGAGAGCCTTCTCTTGCTCTGGGTCCCATTCAAAACTAGCTAAGGGGAGTTCAAACTGTTTGCCCCAAAATGTTTACAATCTAAAAGGAATAAGAATTGACACAGCAAAGTGCTATTGTCATAATGAAGGTGGAAGCAAGAGGAAGAATATTGTAGATGAAGAAAACAGAATAAACAAAGGAATAAAAATTCTTATTGACAACTCAAGGTCGATTTCTATTACCTCCTGCAGAAACTATTTTGCTTTGCCTCCCCCTCTGTCACTAGACAGTCTCTTTTTTCTCTAGTTTTTCACTTAATTTATCCGACAAACTTAAATACAGAATAGCACTCTATATAATAGATTATATTATTTAAGGACCACTTTATACTTCTACTTTCATCCAAAGCTATCTAATTGTATATTCCTTGTATTCTGCCTTGACAGGAAACATTTCCTCCTTTATTCTTTGATGAAGTTTGGAGTAAAATTTCCTTCTCTCATTTCCCTGCTATTCTAATGCCAGATCTGAGTGCCCCCACCAGCTTTGCTCCCTTTATGGTCAGTTACGTGGGGACATGAAAACTGTAAAGCAGCATTTCACTTCACAGAACAGACTGTAATCTGGAAACTACATCTGACCAAAAGCTATTTTGGAACAAGAAAATGTAAAAGAAGTGGCCTCTAAGTAACCTTAATACATCAAAAATTCCCATGCACATAGTGTTATAGATCTTACTCATAGGAACGATCTCAGCCCTTTATTTATGAAGAGATTATACTAATCAGAGACAGTGTTCTAACAACACGCTTACTTATCAGATTTTAATTCCACAACAACAAAGTTGAAAGAGAAAGGGGTGATTGGAAGAAATTACTTCAAGGGAATATATAGAGCATGGGGAAATGGTAGTTGATTGCAAAAGCCACAGACATGAGAGCACTTAAATCAGTTCAGTCTGGGCAAAGAATTACGTTTTTTAGAACGACTTACATCCATTTTGTTAAGAGTAATTTTTTTAAAGTCTTAGTACTTAAGAGAAGAAACTCTTGGATTACTAGAAACCTTAACTATTTAACTAATTCATTATCCAAGTAAGAAAGCTAAGGTTTTATTGAATTTGACATTGCCCTGGGGTGTTACGTAACAGCAACACCCGTGTATTGGTTTAATAGCTACTATCGTATTGAGTAACGAAGATGTGCCTTACACATTGTTCGGGCTGCTTAGTACTCATCCTTTTAGCTGAATGAGACATTGTCTCCATTTTACAAGTGAAGTAGAGGAAAGAAGCAAGGCGCCCAAATTCCTACTGCCCAAACTCATTCAACATTTTAATTTGACACTGATGTCCTAAACTGGATGCTGCAAACCATTTGTTGAAAACTGGGAATAAGACAGGCACCGTCTCTGCAACGAGAATTGAGTAGGGCTGTTCTGTCTTAGACAGCAGCCTGCTCCTCCTTACCTTCAGGAGGCCAACCAGCCAGCAGTGAAAGTGAAAGTGAAGAAAGTGAAGATCTTGGCAGGGAGCAAGGGAAATGGGAGTTTAAGAGGCCCTTGGCCAAGGAGAAACACAAAATAGGAAAATGATATTTGTGTTATGGGAATGGGTGGTGCTGAATATATCTAAACGGATGATTTCTGCCAAGAGAAAAAAATGGCTCGACCAAATCCAAAACAACAACATCAAAAGTTTTAATTTGAGGAATGACTTCCAAAAACATGAGTTTAATATTTTTGAAGACTAGCCCAGAGAAAAGCACAATTACCTCATTCTCCATCTGCTGCAGAAAAGCCAATCTGTATGAATATTAGGCCAAATTTCATTTTCCCAGAAAGATTCCTTTCCACAAAAGGAGGAGTGCCTGGGAGGTGAGGCAGAAACTTTCCTTTCGAAAAGAAAAACCTAAGACCAAAGGCTACTGGACGTCTGCGCCAATATGCCCCACAGACTTTCTAATGCAGCCATTCAAACTGGGATCTTTTCATCCAAGCCTTCTCCTCAACCTGTCCCCTCCCTAACAACCTGATGCAAGTGTTCCTCAGTTGTGAGCCCCTGATGCCTCTCTAGCGAAGCCAGCCCCTGGCTGAAATGCCAAGCCACTGCCTGCACTTGTGCTCTGACCCTCACAACACAAGATTTCCCTAGGCTCTGCCACGAGTCAGGAGCTGAGCTGGTGCTGGGAATATAAAGGTGAAAAACACAGACACTGCCATGGTCCTCATGAAAATTATATTCTAATGGAGAAAAAAAGACGTTAAATGAGTACCTATACAAATATTTTTAAGTACGATTGTGGGAAATGCGGAGAAGATCACGTGCATATTTGTGCTATGAAAGAACATGACGGAGAGACCTAACTTGGACCTGGAGGGAGGGAGGAATGGATGAGGAAGACTGTCTGAATAAGTGACATGTTCACTGGTTCAAGAATGGTAGGCTGGCATAGAATAGGGAGATCAGCTTGGTGCCTTGTGTCCACCTAGAGGGGTGGGATAGGGAAGGTGGAAGGGAGACGCAAGAGGAAGGGGATATGGGGATATATGTATACGTATAGCTGATTCACTTTGTTATACAGCAGAAACTAACACACCACTGTAAAGCAATTATACTCCAATAAAGATGTTTAAAAAAAAAGAAAAAAGCATGGGAGGCTGTTAGTTAACTGAAAAGGGGGTGGGGTGGAGGGAAGGAGGGGAGGGCGAGGCCTAGGCAGAGAGAAGCAACAATGCATGCAAGAGCGCCACCTGTGAAGGGTTCTGCAGAGACCTGGAACGAAGAGGCACTTAAAGGAGGGAGCATGGGAGATTTGAGATGAACCAGCAACACATGAAGCTGGAGAGATGCTGTGAGGCCAGTCCTAAGAGCAGTGGAAGGATTTTAAGCTTGGTTTGGATAGAATCATATTTGTGTATTGTAAAGATCACTCTGAATTCAGTGTGAACAGAAAGTGGAAAGAAAGAGGACAGGTGTCAGTAGAACTATAGAGACCAGAGGATTTTGTGTACAGATTCAGCCATGCTTAGTGTGAGATGTTAAGAATACAAGTGAAGGAATCAGAAAGAAGAGGTATAGATATTCGGGTGTGAATCTCAGAAGAGAGATTCTAGGTTGTTGATATACGTGTGAAAGTTCTTAGCCCAAATGCGCTGGGTGACACATGGAAGGGAGAGAAAATTCTTAAGAGGGGCTAGGGCTGAGTCTTGAAGAACCCACATTTAAATAATGCACAGAGGAAGAAGATCTGGTAAAGGGAACCAGAGAGGCATGATGAAAATAAAGGGAAGACAGTAAGGGAAGGGTAGTGAATGATTAAAATAGTAGGAAAACATGTCATTTGCAGCTACAGAATTAGGGAACACAGGGCCAGAAGATCCTTTGCATTTGTTAGCTGGTACCTGTGACTGGTAAAGCAGCCGCTGTAGAGTCATGAGGGCAGAAGCCCGAGGAAAGCAGGAAGTAGAATGAGATTGTGTAGGAAACTTTGGAAAAGTTTGTGAAGATAAGGAGAGAAGCAGAGCGGAAAGGAGACGGGAATGTACATTCCATGGGGATTTTTTTGGTTCCTTTTTTCTCTCTCTATATCAGAGTTTAGAGCAGGAAAATTTCATACAAACATGGAGGCAGACAACAGAGGTGGGGAGCAGCCCTGGGAGGACTGGACAGTTGCTATGTTGGGGCTCCTAACGGTTTGCAATCCATATCTGAGATGATGTGACTCTGGAAAGAAAAAGCGCTGTTTCCTCCATTGAGCTCAGAGGGAAGTGGCAAAGGGTAAGCCCGGGTTATGAAACATGTCAATCCTATGCCAAGAAATGAAAGATTTGTCACCTGACGACTTTTAATTTCTCTAATTAGGAGGCAAGTCTATCAGCTGTGAGGGAGGCAGGGGGTGGATCAGCAGCTGGGAGTGAAATAAAAAGCATTTTAAATAAATGGAAAGCAACTAGGCTGGGAAACACTGAAACAGCCAGCATGGGTCTCCCAAATGAAGTTGACGACCATGAATTAACAGAGGTATCCATTTCCATCACTGTTTCATCTGCTGAAATGGCTTTCTCCCCAACTAGGCTTTAAACTCACCAAGGAAAGTGACTGTTTGGTATTAACCATTTCAGTTTTATTCACCTCAAGTTCCCAGCACAGTGTCTCAACAAATGAGAAATGGCAGAAATCAAAAAAACTTGAAATATCATTTCTCTGCTCCAAGGGCATAACAATGCCAAACAAGGATGGGGACAAAAAGATGGTGTAGAACTGCTGATGGAAGGTTTACTACAGAAAAACAAACAAAACACCCAAAAAGACTTCCCAGGCAGCTAGAAACTTCTGAGTAATACATACAGAAGGATGTGTCTTCAAGGACTCATCAGCCGGAGACAATAAGCAACCACAAGATGCATGATGGAAGAGCAGTCTCTTTTTTTTTAAATAGAAGCTTCAATGGAGGTTTTGCTTCTCCTCCAAGCTTCCTTTTAGCAAAAATCCCCATCAGCAATATTTTACCTTAGCGTTTGCTCCCCTAGTACCAAAAGCCACTCCAGAAGCCCAGACTGGCTTTCGACCCCTGCTACACCCACCTAGAAACACATTTAGAAATGTGCCATCACATGTGGGACAGGGGTACCCATCTGGCCCCCTTACTCAGAATTTATTTCTCATTTCCAGTGGCATTTTGTCCTTAATCTACAGTAATCTTTAATCTCTGGTCTGTGTGTACATGCATGGGGGTAAATATATATGCTTATCAATAGATATAAAATATATATTGACTTACACATTTAATGAAAATATCTTTCTAAAAATAAATTATGTTCATCTAAAATATTCAATTAACAGAAAACCTCAAAGAAATAAGTAAAAAAAAAAATTACCTGATATGCCGCTAAGAAGAAATTTCATTATTATCATTTGATGAGCATCATTGCAGCAATTCATTTTTTTAATTTTGTTTTATTGAGGTATAATTGACATACATTATATTAGTTTCAGGTGTACCACATAATGATTTGATATTTGTATGTATTGTGAAATGATCACCACAATAAGTCTAGTTAATATCTCTCCCCACATATGGTTACAAAATTTTTTTCTTGTGATGAGGACTTTTAATATCTACTCTCTTAGCAACTTTAAAATATATAATACAGTATTATTAATTATGGCAGCAATTTATTTTTGTAGATTTCAGAAAGAAGGATAGACCTATGGATGGATGGATGGGTGGATGAATGGACAGGTAGGTAGGTAGGTAGATAGATAGGGAGACTGACACATAGATACATGAGTGAAGAGATAAATGAATAATAGACAAACAGACAAAAACTGGATTGTAGAATACAAGTTACTGAATAATAAATGCCATTTACTTTGCTGGAATTTAAGGGAAGAAAAAGAAATTAAAGTACAATTGAAGGACTGTACTTTCAATATTTGTTGATGAAAATACTGTAATTTTAACATCTCTCTATAATTAAGATTATGAAAATATTAAAATGTGGAGGTTATTGTTTTAACTAGTTGGTCAATTTTGGATGATATCTTTTCACTTCCTGCTATGAAATAGTAATAATTTGAAATATTTCCTTTTATCTCCCTATTCACATCTTTTAAGAACATTTTTTGTTAATTGTTGTCATTAAGATTTACAACATTTTGCTCTTGTTCAGTAATGATAAGTCCCACAATTGTTTAATCTTAGTCTGTATTAAAATGAATTCAATGATCATTTTATATCCTTTTCTAGGTTAAACTTTTCTTACTAATGAACATCTTGTGCATCAGTCTGCCTATTCCTCTTTTAAAATCTATATCTAATAAATATTACCAAATATGGGCAGCATTTGTGATGATCTTCCTCAAAGAGTTTCTGTTTATGAAACACTTACCTTATCTTAAAAAGATAGAGAAATAATGCTTAATCTCAATATTGTCACATTTGGGTGGAATTTGGGAGAAAGTACAAACAAAATTATTATTAAGTTGCAATAACATTTGAAAAATTTCCAACTCACATCACGTGTAGAATACAAGCCTTCATTATTCTTTGGACCCAGGAGTTTCTTCATGTTTTCCTTTATGTTTTCTTTTCTCTGTTGTCGGAAAGCTTTCTCCTGGTCACACAGAGCCATACTAAATCGGAGGTCTGGGGATGAACTGTATATAAAATAGAGATCATGAACCAATGTCCCCAGTAGCCTTGTATTTTACATTATACATTTAGGTCTAAATAATATATAGAGTCACTTTACAGGTTTCTAATTTTTGTATAAATGCTATCAACTGTATGTATTCTGCAAATCATTTTTTTCCATTGAACATTTTGTTTTTGAGATTCATCTGTGTTTATAAGTAGAACTAATTCAAATATATTTACTATTATGGAGTATTTTCATTATATAATTAGAGCACAATTTACGTATCCATAAATATTGACATTATGTCCAATTTTTTTTAACTACTACAAACAGTACCACCACAAACATGTGTATACATGTGGAAAAAATTCCTATAATACATGCTCTTTAGGAAGAACACCTCACTAAATCATCACAATGGATATAAAGTACTTTTCTTATTTTACAAATGAGTAAAAAAGTAATTAGAAATCTTTCAACTGTTAACAAAATTAGCAAGTAGATATTTAAATCCAGGGTTTCTCATTCTGCATCTCACGTTCTTTGTAATGTACTATGTTGATCATTATCTTACATTAAGCACGAGAAGCATGACTTTTAAAAGATCTACAAATAAAGCAATTAACATAGATGTTTAGAAGATATCAGTACAAAAATATCTAAAATTCAAAATATGTTGAGCAATTTTATAAATATAGTAACAGACGTATGGCTTGTGTGTGTCTTCTTTTATGTACTATCTTTAACTCTCTAATTTCTTTCCTGATTTTATTTTATATTTAATGGAAGACATTCCATGAAAAATGGAGTTTTTCTTTAATGAACGTTTCATTTTATTTATTTTATTGTCCTTTATTTTATTTATTTATTTTGGCTGCGTTGGTGTCTTCGTTGCTGTGCGCAGGCTTTCTCTAGTTGTGGTGAGCACGGGCTACTTTTCATCACAGTGTGCAGGTTTTTCATTGTGGCGGCTTCTTTTGTTGCAGAGCACAGGCCCTCGGCACTCGGGCTTCAGTAGCTGTGGCGCGTGGGGTCAGTAGTTGTGGCATACGGGCTTAGTTGCTCCATGGCATGTGGGAATCTTTCCGGACCAGGGATTGAACCCATGCCCCCTGCATTGGCAGGCGGATTCTTTTTTTTTTTAAATAGATCTCTACTGGAGTATAATTGCTTCACAATACTGTGTTAATTTCTGTTGTACAACAACATGAATCAGCCCTATGTATACATATATCCCCATATCCCCTCTCTCTTGAGCTTCCCTCCCACCCTCCCTATCCCACCTCTCTAGGTCATCGCAAAGCACCAAGCTGATCTCCCTGTGCTATGCTGCTGCTTCCCACTAGCTAACTATTGTACATTCGGTAGTGTATATATGTTGATGCTACTCTCACTTCGCCCCAGCTTCCCCCTCCCCTCCCCCGCCATGTCCTCAAGTCCATCCTCTATGTCTATGTCTTTATTCCTGCACTGCCACTAGGTTCATCAGTACTTTTCTTTTTTTTTTTAGATTCTATATATATGTGTTAGCATACGGTATTTGTTTTTCTCTTTCTGAATTACTTCACTCTGGCAGGCGGATTCTTAATCGCCACGAGGGAAATCCAACATTTCATTTTAGAGTCAAGACAAATTAACATATAAAAATAGAGTTTGATTAAAGTTCACTGTAAATATATAGTAAATTGCTTCTGGACCTATGTATACATTTAGCTGAGGTTTTTTTTACCTCCATTTTTTGGATAACTCTGCTTTATTAAAGCATAATTTTGTCCTAATTACACCAGTGGAGATCATTTCCCATTAAAACAAATAGCATTATTTTCATAGTCAAGTAACAAAAATATTTCTAATCTCATGCCAAAATATACCACTTGTAAGCAAGAATCGATGTAATTGAAAATAACACAACTAAAAAAGTTGGACTGTCCTCTGATACATGCTGACATATATTGAATGACAGTAGTAATTTATGTAATAATTTTTTAAGTTGAACCAACATTTTCTGGGGATCAAAACAAGAGAAATACCTAAACTCAATGTCAATGTATCCATTATCATTCATTTAGCAAATCATAAGAAATGAGAATGCTACATTAATTTTGTGATGTTCGTGTAAATAAAATGTGTACTCGTAACTCTGGTAAAACCCACTTCAACAGGGAAGTTCAAAGAGATGCAGAGAGGTTGAGGCAGGTGGGATCTATCAACCTCAGCATGAGGTCAGAGATGAGCTAATTCTCAAGGCAGGCCTGACTCCCCTAAGACTCACCATATGAAAATAAATAAATGAATTTTCAACATTCATCTTTGGAGACCACTTTGAAAGAGCAACACACATCATGGGACTTAACCATTTGTTTTCCTGATGATCATTATGAACAAAGTCTCAATTTTCAGTTTTTCCTCTTATAGTTTCCTGTGTATGTTCACTGTCATATTTTTTAATACCTATCTGAATCAGCAATGAAAATAGGCTTCAATAGCTATATTTATTTCTATGGGAATATATATTTAACTTGAGGAAGAGCCCCTTCTAAAGGCTCTTCTTCTGACATTTATGATTTAACTACCAAACTACTGGAAAACTAAGCAAAGAATATTAGTTTTTTCTTTTTAATACTGTAGTTATTAGGAGAGAGCTAAAAAAAAATGAAGTACATTTAATGCACTTTCGATACTCAAAGGTGTCAGAGTTATTTCATATATTAAAAGTGTACTCTTTCACAATTAAAATCAGTCAGTGGATCCATCCAACGAAATAAATGGACTTACCAAACTTCAAGAGACATTTCCAGAATCATTTCAGTGACCTAGGATAGATATATTAGTCAGATTAGGGTCATAAAATGGAAGTGTATTATATATAATGCAAACAAAGTCAAAATAATTTTTGAGTGACAGATTATTTTTAACCTAAAATATACACTAAAAATAAAAGTAACATAGCTCCATGAAGACCCTAAATTATAGGTGTATCTCAATAAATAAATTTTTGCTATTTTTCATGAGAGAAGCCTACTTTCTACATCATTTGTGCCACACGGCATGTGGGATCTTAATTTCCCAACCAGGGATTGAACCTGTTCCCCCTGCAGTGGAAGCACAGAGTCTTAACCACTGGACTGCCAGGGAAATCCTGTAAGTCAGCGGTCCCCAACGTTTTTGGCACCAGGGACCGGTTTTGTGGAAGACAATTTTTCCACAGATTGGCAGGGGGGATGGTTTTGGTATGATTTAAGCGCATTACATTTACTGTGCATTTTATTTCCATTATTATTACATTGTAATATATAATGAAATAATTACACAACTCACCATAATGCTGACAGGAGACGGAGCTCAGGCAGTAATGCGAGCGATGCGGAGCAGCTGTAAATACAGATGAAGCTTTGCTCACTCGCCTGCAGCTCGCCTCCTGCTGTGTGGCCTTGTTCCTAACAGGCCACAGACTGGTACTGGTCCATGGCCCACGGGTTGGGGACCCTGCTATACATCATTTTCACAACCATAAGAATTGTCTTGGCATGGTTGTTTTCCTTCTTCATTAAAAAGAAGCAGTGTATACCAAAATCATTACTCAAATATCGTAAAAACTTCCTGAGATCTAAAAATATGAAGATGTGTATCATTATTCTGGGGCTGTCTGGGCCTCAGAATCAGAGGCCAAAGTTAAAGAAAACCTGGGTGAAAATGAACACTTGTGCATTTGTGACAAGTGCAGGCTATAGTAAACTGAAGACAGAATGCCTATCCAAGGTGGACAGCAGGACCCAGGGGCCAACCAACTGTGGTCAGCTTAAGAAACATCTACAAATGGGATGTGGGGCTCAGGTTTTTATTTTTTCAACACTATATGAACCAACGAAACTTATGGGAGGAATCCATCTTGTCAGTGGGCCAATTTGGGTTTAATAAAAAAAAGAATTACTAATATCCACAGAGAAAAGGGGTATTAAAAGATGTCTTTCCAGAAGCTATAAATCTGTTGTATAGAAAGGACTTCTCAATACTATCCCTGCCATTAGTTATGAATAATGTAACTTTAGATTGTTGAGAGAACCAAATGAGAAAATGTTTCGAAGTTTCCTGCACAAGTGTAAGGTGGTGCTATTATTTTTATTACATCAGTTACCATAAGAATATAGCTAGAATGAACCTGTTGAATACCTTCAAATAGAACAGAACTAGGATATGCCTCTTAAAATGGGAAGAGGATATTTTTTGAGCCAACATAAAATGCTATAGATTATTGGCTTTTTCTTTTTTGGTTTCAGGGAATGGAAAGAAATAAACTAGAAGGAGCTTTCCAAAATGTTAAAATAAGTTCATGGATAATTCTCAGTACTGAATTTTAATAGTAAGAAAAAAGTATGGAAATTATCTGTCCAAAAATTTGCCTTTCCCACTAAATCGTAAGCTCTGTCTTAAATAGGTCTCTATTACATGTTCATTGCACAGTATTTGGCATACAACATACAATCAGTAAGTATCCATTGAATTATTGTGCATGTGTGTGTGGAGCGGGAGCACATCAGGCATCTTTTCCTGTCAAGAAATATCTCATTGGGAGATTGGTTCAAGAAGGCGGAGTAGAAGGATGTGTGCTCACTCCCTCTTGCAAGAGCACCAGAATCCCAACTAACTGCTTAACAATCACTGACAGGAAGACATTGGAACTCAACAAAAAAGATACCCCACATCCAAAGACAATGGAGAAGCCACAATGAGACGGTAAGAGGGGTGCAATCAGAGTAAAATCAAATCCCATAACCACTGGGTGGGTGACTCACAAACTGGAGAATGCTTATACCACAGAAGTCCACCCACTGGAGTGAAGGGTCTGAGCCCCACATCAGGTTTCCCAACCTGGGGGTATGGAAACAGGAGGAGGAATTCCCAGAGAATCAGACTTTGAAGGCTCATTGGATTTGATTGCAGGATGTCTACAGGACTGGAGGAAACAGAGACTCCACTCTTGGAGGGCAAACACAAAGTACTGTGTGCATCAGGACCCAGGGGGAAGGAGCAGTAACTCCATAGGAGACTGAACCAGAGCTACCTACTAGTGTTGGAGGGTCTCCTGCAGAGGTGGGGGGTGTCTCTGGCTCACCGTGGAGACAAGGACACTGGCAGCAGAAGTTCTGGGAAGTACTCCTTGGCATGAGCCCTCCTGGAGTCCGACATTTGCCCCAACAAAGAGCCTATAGCCTCCAGAACTGAGTTGCCTCAAACCAAACAACTAACAGAGAGGGAACTCACTCCATGCATCAGCAGAAAAGCAGATTAAAGTTTTACTGAGCTCTGCCCACCAGAACAACACCCAGCTCTACCTACCACCAGTCCCTCCCATCAGGAAGTTTGCACAAGCCTCTTAGATAGTCTCATCCTCCAGAGAGCAGACAGCAGAAAGAAGAACTACATTACTACAGCCTGTGGAACAAAAACCGCATTCACAGAAAGACAAAATGAAAAGGTAGAGGACTATGTACCAGATGAAAGAACAAGATACAACCCCAGAAAAACAACTAAATGAAGTGGAGCTAGGCAACCTTCCAGAAAAAGAATTCAGAATAATGATAGTGAAGATGATCCAAACCTCAGAAAAAGAATGGAGGCAAAGACTGAGAAAATACAAGAAATGTTTAATAAAGACCTAGAAGGATTAAAGAAAAAACACTTAGAAGAATTAAAGAAGAAACAAACAGAGATGAACAATACAATAACTGAAATGAAAAATACACTAGATGGAATCAATAGTGGAATAACTGAGGCAGAAGAATGGATAGCTGACCAGGAAGATAGAATGGTGGAAATCACTGCCATGGAACAGAATAAAGAAAAATGAATGAAAAGAAATGAAAACAGACTAAGAGACATCTGGGACAACATTAAATGCACCAACGTTCACATTATAGGGGTCCCAGAGAAGAAGAGAGAGAAAAACGCCTGGGAAAATATTTGAAGATTTTATAGTCGAAAACTTCCCTAACATGGGAAAAGAAATAGCCACCCAAGTCCAGGAAGCACAGAGAGTCCCAGGGAGGATAAACCCAAGCAGAAACAGGCTGAGACACATAGTAATCACATTGACAAGAATTAAAAACAAAGAAAAATTATTAAAAGCAACAAGGGGAAAATGACAAATAACATACAAGGGAACTCCCATAAGGTTAACAGCTGATTTCTCAGCAGAAACTCTACAAGCCAGAAGGGAGTGGCATGATATATTTAAAGTGATGAAAGGGAAGAACCTACAACCAAGATTACTCTACCCAGCAAGGATCTCAGTCAGATTTGATGGAGAAATCAAAAGCTTTACAGACAAGTAAAAGCTAAGAGAATTCAGCACCACCAAACCAGCTCTACAACAAATGCTAAAGGAACTTCTCTAAGTGGGAAACACAAGAGAAGAAGGGGACCTACAAAAACAAACCCAAAACAATTAAGAAAATGGTAATAGGAACACACATATCAATAATCACCTTAAATATGAATGGATTAAATGCTCCAACTAAAAGACACAGGCTTGCTGAATGGATACAAAAACAAGACCCATGTATATGCTGCCTAGAAGAGACCCACTTCAGACCTAGGGACACATACAGACTGAAAGTGAAGGGATGGAAAAAGATATTCCATGCAATTGGAAATCAAAAGAAAGCTCTAGTAGCAATACTCATATCAGATAAATAGACTTTAAAGTAAAGAATGTTACAAGAGACAAGGAAGGACACTACGTAATGACCAAGGGATCCAAGAAGAAGATATAACAATTATAAATATATATGCACCCAACATAAGAGTGCCTCAATACATAAGGCAAATGCTAACAGCTCTAAAAGATGAAACAGACAGTAACATAATAATAGTGGGGGACTTTAACAACTCGCTTACACCAATGCACAGTTCACCAGACAGAAAATTAACAAGGAAACACAAGCTTTAAATGACACAATAGACCAGATACATTTAACTGATATTTATAGGACATTCCATCCGAAAAC
The DNA here is from genome assembly GCF_949987515.2 of Delphinus delphis. NCBI lineage: Eukaryota > Metazoa > Chordata > Mammalia > Artiodactyla > Delphinidae > Delphinus > Delphinus delphis. The sequence continues at coordinate 141,560,407 of NC_082683.1, read as the reverse complement.
TACAGATTACAGTTTCGTCTCAAGTGCACATGGAACATTCTCCAGGATAGATCACATCTTGGGTCACAAATCAACCTGTGGTAAATTTAAGAAAACTGAAATCAAATCAAGCATCTCATCTGACCACAACACTATGAAATTAGAAATCAATTACAGGGAAAAAAACGTAAAAAGCACAAACACATGGAGGCTAAACAATATGTTACTAAACAACCAATAGATCACTGAAGAAATCAAAGAGGAAGTCAAAACATACCTAGAGTCAAATGACAATGAAAACACGACAATCCAAAACCTATGGGATGCAGCAAAAGCAGTTCTAAGCGGGAAGTTTATAGCAACACAATCCTACCTCAAGAAACAAGAAAAATCACAAATAAACAATCTAACCTTACACCTTAAGGAACTAGACAAACAAAACCCAAAGTTAGTAGAAGGAAAGAAATCATAAATATCAGACCAGAAATAAATGAAATAGAAACAAAGAAAACAATAGATCAATAAAACTAAAAGGTGTTTCTTTGAAGAGATAAACAAAAATGACAAACCTTTAGCCAAACTCATCAAGAAAAAGAGGGAGAGGACTCAAATCAATAAATTAGAAAGGAAAAAGTAGAAGTTACAATGGACACCACAGAAATACAAAGCATCCTAGGAGACTACTACAAGTGACTCTATGCCAATAAACTGGACAACCTGGAAGAAATGGACAAATTCTTTGAAAGGTATAACCTCCTAAGACTGAACCAGGAGAAATAGAAAATATGAACAGACCAATCAAAAGTAATGAAATTGAAACTGGGATTAAAACTCTTCCAACAAACAAAAGTCCAGGACCAGATGGCTTCACAGGGGAATTCTATCAAACATTTAGAGAATAGCTAACACCCATCCTTCTCAAGCTCTTCCAAAAATTGCAGAGGAAAGAACACTCCTAAACTCATTCTACAAGGTCACCATCACCCTGATACCAAAGCCAGACAAAGATACTACAAAGAAAGATAATTACAGACCGATATCACTGATGAATATAGATGCAAAAACTCCTCAACAAAATACTAGCAAACAGAATCCAACAACACATTTAAAGGATCATACACCATGATCAAGTGGAATTTATCCCAGGGATGCAAGGATTCTTCAATATATACAAATTAATCAATGTGATACACCATATTAATATACTGAAGAATAAAAACCATATGATCATCTCAATAGATGCAGAAAAAGCTTTTGACAAAATTCAACACCCATTTATGATAAAAATTCTCCTGCAAGTGGGCACAGAGGGAACCTACCTCAACATAATAAAGGCCATATATGACAAACCCACAGCAAACATCCTTTTCCATGGTGAAAAACAGAATGCATTTCCTATAAGATCAGGAATGAGACAAGGATGTTGACACTCATCACCATTATTCAACATAGTTTTGGAAGTCCTAGTTACAGTAATTAGAGAAGAAAAAGTAATAAAAGTAATACAAATTGGAAAAGTAGAAGTAAAACTGTCACTGTTTACAGATGATATGATACTATACATAGAGAATCCTAAAGATGCCACCAGAAAACTACTAGATCTGATCAATGAATTTGGTAAATTTGCAGGATACAAAATTAATGCACAGAAATCTCTTGCATTCCTATACACTAACAATGAAAGATCAGAAAGAGAAATTAAGGAAACACTCCCATTTACCATTGCAACAAAATGAATAAAATATCTAGAAATAAACCTACCTAAGGAGGTAAAAGATCTGTACTCAGAAAACTAAGACACTGATGAAAGAAATCATAGATGACACAAACAGATGGAGAGCTATACCATGTTCTTGGATTGGAAGAATCAATATTGTGAAAATGACTATACTACCCAAAGCAATCAACCAATTCAATGCAATCCCTATCAAATTACCAATGGCATTTTTTACAGAACTAGAACAAAAAATCTTAAAATTTGTATGGAGACACAAAAGACCCCGAATAGCCAAAGCAATCTTGAGGGGAAAAAAACGTAGCTGGAGGAATCAGGCTCCCTGACTTCAGACTATACTACAAAGCTACAGTAATCAAGACAATATGGTACTGGCACAATAACAGAAATATAGATGAATGGAACAGGATAGAAAACCCAAAGATAAACCCACACACCTATGGTCAATTAATCTATGACAAAGGAGGCAAGGATATACAAAGGAGAAAAGACAGTCTCTTCAATAAGTGGTGCTGGGAAAACTGGGCAGCTACACATGAAAGAATGAAATTAGAACACTCCGTAACAGCTTACACAAAAATAAACTCAAAATGGATTAAAGACCTAAATGTAAGACCAGACACTATAAAACTCTTAGAGGAAAACATAGGAAGGACACTCTGACATACATCACAGCAAGATCTTTTGTGACCCACCTCCTAGAGTAATGGAAATAAAAACAAAAATAAGCATACAGGACCTAATGAAAATTGAAAGCTTTTGCACAGCAAAGGAAACCATAAACAAGACGAAAAGACAGCCCTCAGACTGGGAGAAAATATTTGCAAATTAATCAATGGATGAAGGATTAATCTCCAAAATATATAAACATCTCATGGAGCTCAATATTAAAAAAAAACAAACAACCCAATGAAAAAATGGGCAGAAGACCTAAATGGACACTTCTGCAAACAAGACATACAGATGTCCAAGAGGCACATGAAAAGCTGCTCAACATCACTAATTATTAGAGATATGCAAATCAAAACTACAATGAGGTATCACCTCACACTGGTTAGAATGGGCATCATCAAAAAATCTACAGACAGCAAATGCTGGAGAGGGTGTGGAAAAAGGGAACCCTCTTGCACTGTTTGGTGGGAATGTAAGTTGATACCGGCACTATGGAGAACGGTATGGAGGTTCCTTGAAAAACTAAAAATATAATTATCATATGACACAACAATCCCACTACTGGGCATATACCCAGAGAAAACCGTAATTCAAAAAGATACATGCACCCCAATGTTCATTGCAGCACTATTTACAATAGCCAGGTCATGGAAGCAACTTAAATGCCCATTGACAGACAAATGGATAAGAAGATGTGGTACTTATATACAATGGAATATTACTCAGCCATAAAAAGGAACGAAATTGGGTCATTTGTAGAGATGTGGTTGGACTTCTCATACAGAGTGAAGTAAGTCAGAAAAAGAAAAACAAGTATCATACATTAACACATATATGTGGAATCCAGAAAAATGGTGCAGATGAAACTGTTTGCAAGGCAGAAATATAGACACAGATGTAGAGAAGAAACGTATGGACACCAAGGGGGGAAGGCAAGTGTGGGGGTTCGTGATGGGATGAATTGGGAGGTTGGAATTGACATGTATACACTGATGTGTATAAAATAGATAACAAATAAGAACCTGCTGTATAAAAAATTAAATTAAATTAAAAAAAATTTTCATTGCTACTAGCGATAAAATCATGGGCTGGTCCCACCCAGACAGCAGTTCCTATGTGTGGAATTCTATGAATAGAAATATTGCTTTGAAGTTAATAAAATAATCAAGAATCCTAGTACAAATGGAATTATACATGCCCCGATGTACTGTAGTTCAGTTTTAAGTCAAAAAGACAATTGGGTTCTAAACAATTAATGTAATTGCTGTGCATTCTATCAATGAAAGCACTGCTCAGACCACATCCCAGCACATCCCCATTTCCACTTTCAAATGGAGTCTTTCCCAAAGTGGGCTTGGAAAACATTTTATATTGAATGAGGTCACTTCTTCAGATATTTAGTTAGAAAAATGAGACATGGGTAAAACACAGTCTGCTTGTTTTAAAGAAATACATGAAAGCTGCTATTAAAATGAGACTAGATTTACGGTTTTTATCGTGAAAGGGCAAAAGCACCAAGGAAGAATGGAAATTAAAAGAACAAGAATACAGCTCAATATGAAGTTTGAGCTGAGTTTGAGCTCAATATTTAGTTTCCAGTCTAACAAATGGGAAGATTCAAAGCTGGAATGGGCTTCCTATTCCCATGTGCCATCTCATGACAGAAAATGTTTGGGGAAAAAGCTGGCTTCTCAACTGGCAGATCCCTAAACATTTTACATTTTAAAATATTTGATGCCTTGGAATTCCCTGGCAATCCAGTGGTTAGGACTCTGTGCTTTCCCTTCTGAGGGTATGGGTTCAATCCCTGGTCGGGGAACTAAGATCCCACAAGCTGTGCAGCACAGCCAAAAAAAAGAAAAGAAAAAAATCTGATGCCTGAATATATCTAATGACTACTTGTCCCAACAATTTAACAAAAGAAAAATTAGCTGCGCTATGTTTATGTTCATATTTGTCTTCTCCATAAGAATATCCCTTCTACGTCCATCTGCAACATTTCTTGGCTGAGACATCCGTGATCCTAGACAGACTGCTAAGACTCTTTAAATGAAAGCAGGATGAGAGAAGAGAAAACACAGGATTTTTCCACCATTCGGAGTGTTATAGAAGGTGCTGCCATGTTTCTTGTCACATGGATTCTGATCCTTACTCCCATGTGTTGCCCAAGTGGACCACTCACAACCTGGAGGAAATTTAAAATTTTCCCTCTTGATGCACTATGTTCAGACATGCTATGAAGATGGACACTCACAATCTCTCTGCGTCTTTCACCTGGAACATGTCATTCATATAAAAGTGCCACAAAAATATGTGCTTCCTGTGAGGCATTAAACAATTATTGTAAACTCCTTCCCATACACTCCATGAAGCATCTCTGCATCACACTCTTCCAGGTGGCTTGTATTATCAAGGCAATTAGAAGGAAAGGCGACCAAATTCCCCTGGGTCTCCCCCACCCCATAATACTTAGCCAGGAACAAGGACAATGAAGAGAGCTCCACCTCTTCTAGGAATTATTAATGTGAGAAGCAGGCTGTACTCATTGTATGTTCTTGGGGGGAAACAACAATCTCTTTTTTGAATTCCACAGTGGAAAGCAATTTTAGATGCTTACAATGGGGATGTTCAGTTGGGGCAGGGGAGGGGAACTATAGGAGAGAAACTATTTTTTAAAAAGTCATTTCAGACTTAAAAATAATTTTAAAAGTATCTAACCCACGAATTCTCTTGCAAACTTCCCAGGGTCATTTTGAAATAATAAAGCTAATGCAACAAGCATAGTGCCTGGCATTAAGGAAGTCATTTAAAATTATTATTTCCGGGCTTCCCTGGTGGTGCAGTGGTTGAGAGTCCGCCTGCCAATGCAGGGGACAGGGGTTCATGCCCCGGTCCCGGAAGATCCCACATGCCGTGGAGCGGCTGGGCCCGTGAGCCATGGCCGCTGAGCCTGTGCGTCCGGAGCCTGTGCTCCGCAACGGGAGAGGCCACAACAGTGAGAGGTCCACGCACCACAAAATAAATAAATGAATAAATAAAGTGTTTAAGTGTTAAAATTATTTCCAAAAGATGCACACAGTCAAATAATTTTTAACTTGAAAATCTATCCTATTAGTAAAGAGCTCATCTAATATGCCATGCCTTCTCTTACTAAAATACTCCAGTATTTACAAACTTCACTTTCAATAAACCTTTATTTTGAATTCTGATCCCTACTGAGTCAATTTACTCTTTTTTTTTTTTTTTTTGCGGTACGTGGGCCTCTCACTGTTGTGGACTCTCCCGTTGCAGAGCACAGGCTCCGGACGCACAGGGCCAGCGGTCATGGCTCACGGGCCCAGCCGCTCCGTGGCATGTGGGATCTTCCCGGACCGGGGCACGAACCTGTGTCCCCTGCATCAGCAGGCGGACTCTCAACCACTGCGCCACCAGGGAAACCCCAATTAACTCTTTCTTCCCCCCCTTGGTAGAAGCAAAGAGCAACTTATTACCATGTTGATTCAATAATCATTTATATCTTTCAAGAGAATTACATAGTATTTTTTGCTTTACCTGTATTTACCTGACCTATGCAAGATAGCAAATAAAATTATATCCAAAAAAAGGGCAACTTTTGCAAAAAATCATGTTTCCATAAACTGTAACTTCATCCTATGAAGAAGTAATCATATGTGGATCTAACAAATAGGCAATTCAAGTGCAGGGTAGAAGTTACAATCCCACCAATACAAACAAGGTCACATGTAAATAAATTTTGCATGTTTAAAATTGAATGATACACTGCTAAAATCATCTTTTTAAACACATGTGACTTTTTGATAACACTAAAACTAACATTTTTTTGACTGAGATATAATTGCCCTATAACATATTAGTTTCAGGTATGTAACATAATGATTCAATATTTGTGTATAATGCAAAATGATCACCACAGTAAGTCTAGTTAATATATCTAATTTCTTAATTAATTTAGCATTTATTACCAGGAATCATATAATCCATCACCCAAGAATTCAGGATAATTGTGTCTCCCCAGATAACCCAGACAGTCTTAAAAGATTTGAAAGAGTAAAAAGCACACTATTTTCCCTGTAGCCATGTTTCACTCTATCACACAGAGTTTTCTTCCTTTTATTTGACAACAATCTCTTTGCTCTTAATTTAAGGTCCCTTTTCTTTATGTGGACACTGGAAATTCAGAAAGAGTTGTGTAATCATCAGCTATTATACAATAAACCAGATTTCCTAGAGCACTAGTACCGAGCCAAAACACTGTCTTTTTTTCTCCAAATGGAAATCCCTCACATTCTTGTTTTTCTCTTTTTTAAACTTCATTTACTTTCATTATGCCCGTCTGAGCACTTCTCAGATTTTCTGTATTTCCCATAAGTGCATTCAGAAATGAAAGTGTCTGGGCTTCCCTGGTGGCGCAGTGGTTGGGAGTCCGCCTGCCGATGCAGGGGACACGGGTTCGTGCCCCAGTCCGGAAAGATCCCACATGCGGCGGAGCAGCTGGGCCCGTGAGCCATGGCCGCTGAGCCTGCGCGTCCAGAGCCTGTGCTCCACAAAGGGAGAGGCCACAGCGAGGAGGGGCCCGCGTACCGCAAAAAAAAAAAAAAAAAAAAAAGGAAGTGTCTGATGTGTGTCAGGCTGGGTAACAACAGTAAATAGGCTGAAAGTGTTCTAGTCCCTGATGGAGCTTAGGTCCAGAAGAGGACCCCAAGGATACAAGAGCACTCTAAAATGCCCTGTAATTTAAAAGTTATAAACTGTAGAATTATGAAAACAGACTCACTTAAGTTTCCATTGCTAGTGTTCCAAAATAAAAATGCATTCTCTCATAAAGCCAGGAATTGTTTGACCTTCGTCTGAACTCTGCCCTGCATCAATGTAATGGCATTCACATCTTAGCCAAAGATCTCCCAAATTTCTCACAAAATGGTATATTTCTCTTGTCTTCCCTCCAAAATCTGCTTGGTCTCATTCACTTTGCTAAATTGTAGTCTTTGTCTTCACACATCAATACATGGTTTTCCAGTGAAATCATCCTGATACTGACTCACCATCAAAACTGCCAGTTTTTAAAAGTTTTGTCACAATCTCTTCTATAGAATTCTCTCATTCGTTTTCAAGTTGCAATCAGGAATGAGCAAAAATCAAAGAAAGCATTCAGCCAAAATTAGATACCACAGAAACCGTGAGACATGGCTATTTTTAAACAATAACACTAACTTCTAAATAAATACGTCAACTTAAAACACGACACAGTGGAAAATCAGAGGCTACCTTCTCAGAATATTGGCCAAGATAAAGATTCATCTAGAGAATAAAGAAGTGTAATTTTTCCCTGTCTTACTTCCAAATCTTAGCATGTTCACGACTTTCTTGAAGTGGGCTACTTTGTTTACACAAAACACACTAAATTTGGAAGAAACTCTTTCTGCTTTAAAATGGGATATTGCAACCCAAAGCCACACTTAATATATTCAGTAATGGGTGACTAGAGCATTCTTGATTTTGAACTGTGTTGAAACGATGATTACTAAATTTATAGGCTCTACCCGTATATAAATAAGTTCATTTCAATTAGTAAGTTCAAACAAATAAGTAAGTGTAATAGTCAGTTAAGTCAGTTTCATGAAGCACTTGACAAACAGTTCAATCTGGCCAGTATAATTAAATGAGAATATCTAATATTTATTTACTGTTTACTGGGCCAGGCACTGTTCTAAAACTCTCCATGTATTAACACATTTAACCATAACCACAACCTTTAGAGGTAGGTATGATATATATACAGCTCTGTTTCACAAAGGGGCATGCAAGGTGAAGAGAAAAAAAATAACTTGTCTGACATCACACAGTGAATAAGTAGTCGAATCATGATTCCAACCCAGACGGTGGCTGTCTGACTCGGAGCCTGGGGTCACAAGCTGCACGTCCCACCAGTTTCTCTCAAATGACAACTCTGACATTCTCTAAACTTATGATTCCAACAAGCACAACCTAACCTGGATTTTATAAATGTTAGCTGGGAAACAAAACTGTGGACCCAAATTGGCTTTCTCCTTAAAAAAATAAATAAAAATTTAAAAAAGAGAGAGAGAGCATTCTGAAATTGAGTTGAATGATAAATCATAGTCTCAGGAAAAGCTGAAAAAATTCCTGCTTTCCAACTTTAGTCGATCCTCACTGCCACTAAGCAATCATTCCATTCCACTCTTACTGACGCATTAAAGCTAATGCTACACTTGGTTCAAGTCACCCCGTATTCCTCATACCGGCCACTTTCGACAGAGGTAGTCTGCTAAAGCTGCATCAGCCTTCTTATTTTTAATATCAAACATTCTTTATCTTTACCTACCAACTTTCGGTTTAGTAATACTTCTGAGGAAAAAGCCAAATGCTGTTTGCTCTAAATTCCCCATTACCTGGTCAGAAATCTTCCATGACTCACTGCTGTCAATAAGATAATATCTAAATCCAACTTCCTGAATCTGGGCTCTGCTAAAGTTTGATCCCCATGTACCTGTTCTTCCTTCACGTACAAATGCTCTGGTCCCCTGGCACTTGTCTAGACACCATTTCCTGAGCATGCTTGTCTTTTCTAGTCCCAGAACTGTGAGCAAGGGCTCAGGCTGTTCTCTCCACCAGAATGGCCTTCCACCCCTTTAGTGATCCAACCACATCCTTCCTTTAGGAACAAGCCCATACCATTGATAACCACTGTAACCCACAATGGTCCACGGTAACCCCATGCCCCACCCTCATCTCTTACTACTCTCCCTACTACTCTCTGTGTTCCAGCCATGCTCTCCTCCTTGCTGTTACTCAACAAGCCAGGCAAACTTCTGCTTCAGGACCTTCCTACTCAGAGTGGCTTCTCCCCTCAGGTATCATCAGAGACGCTTTTCTCAGCTACAGTTTTGGAACTGCATTTGCAACCCTCTTCACAAACATACGCATACTCTCCTCTCCTCCTTCCTTGGTTTATTTAGCACTTATCTCTATCACTATCCAACACAGGCATCCTTTACTTATTTATCTTACTAAGTAGAATATAAGTTCCAGGAGGGTAGGGATTCCTGTGTGTTTTATTTATTTCTGAACAGGTAGTGCCTAAAGACTGTCTGACACACAGTAAGTGCTCAATAGTTATTTGTGAAATGAATGAATGGATGAATAATTCCTTCTTATAACTCTCATTGTATACATTGTCTACACAATTTATTTAGCACTTACAATTATAAATTTGTAAATAATGAACTCTAGTTGATGATATGCTGAAGTCTTTAGGGATGAAGCATACTATTGTCTGCAGTTTGTGTTTCAATGTATCAAGATGGGGAATTCCCTGGCGGTCCAGTGGTTAGGACTCCACAGTTTCACTGCAGAGGGCCCAGGTTCCATCCCTGGTTGAGGCACTAAGATCCCACACACCAAATGGAATGGCCACAAAGACAAACAAACAAACAAACAAACAAATAAATAATGTATCAAAATGGTTTGATGGACGGACAGATAGAAAGATATGTGAAAAGCAAGTAAAATAAAATGTTAATTGTAGAATCTAGGTAGCAGTTACATGGGTATCCAATGTAGAAATATTTCAACTTTGTATATGCTTGAAAATTTTAATAAAATTTGAAGCAAAATATAATACCTTAGAAAGGCCTTTTTTGACTATATAAACTCACTTGCCCACCAACTGTTCTCTATCACATCCCTCTATTTTATTTTTTTCATAGTATTTATCACTAGCCGATACTGTGTGGATTATCCTTTTGCTTCCTGTTGCCTATTTACTTTCCCCATCAGCATGCAAGCTCCCTGGGAACCATCGTCCACCATGTCCTCTGCTGTTTGCCCATCACCTAGAATACTGCCTGGAACACACTCAGTGTTTAATAAATAACTCCTAAGTAAGTAAATCAATGAATAGATGCCTCATGAGACTGCTTATTATATTACTCATCAGCTTATTCGTGAATGCCTACTCCTTTCCAAACAGACTATTAATTCCTTGAAAATGAAACTTTTAATAGCTTTCTTAATATTAATCGAAGTTTTAGGTACACAATAAAGGCTCAAATTCTCATATTAAAAAATAATCTATGGATAGGTCAGTACTATAAAACTGCATAATATAGATTTTTTAATACACTATCATGTTTTTCCATATCTGTAAAATGGGAAGCATTGAAAACTTCTGGGTAAAAATAGTCAAGTGAAAAATAAGATATTCTTTCTAGAGCACAGAATTTTATAAATTAAAAAGTATTTAGAAATAAGTTAATGGAGAGACTACCTTAGTGGTCCAGTGGTTAAGACTGTGCACTTCCACTGTCCCTGGTCTGGGATCTAAGATTCCACATGCCTCCCAGTACACCTCGCCCACAAAAGTTAATGGAAACCTTCTTTTAGAGATGAAGCAAACAAGACTCAGAGAGAAAGAATGACAACTCAAACACTCTAGAGGGAGGTTAGTAACAGACAAAATGAGAGCCCAGGTCTCCCGGTTCCCAGTTTCTACCCTGAGTGGGTAGAGCAGGACCCTGGGAATCTGGCAATCTCCACTTGGAGTCTCCTGTTCTTTCTCCAGCTGGCTCCTGGCCACAGAAATCCCTCTATGTTGACTCAGTATGAACTTTTGGATGACAAAATTTTGAAGGAGTTTTTGTTAATAATGTCTTGGCTTGAAGCACAAGTTCTTCCTTTGCCAAACTCAAATGGTCTTTTTATTATATCAGATTGCCTTAACCATCTCCAAGAACTGTTTATAAATCTCCTCTCCCACATGATTCCCTCGCAACTTGTTTTCTCTTATAACCTCCGTGAACACTGTAGACAAAAGACAGTCCTCCTCTGAAAGATGGGGATTCAGGGATGAGGAGGGGCTGGATGGCTTGCTTAGGACACGCCACATGGTCTGGGGGACAAATGGGGGTTCTCCCCAACCAGCCATTATGCATTTACTTTTCTCCCACTACCATCACAGGTCACCAACTCAAAGAATTGTCATTCAGATGAAAACTACAAAGGACTCTTGAAAACAGTTTAATGAAAGAAAGCTGTTGGCCAACTGTTTTCTCAAGCACACTAAAGAAAATATGTAAGCTACTTTAAATTCAGGAATGTAGAAAGTCTTTTTTAGAGCCCCAGGGTTACACACCTAAGCATAGGAAATGACAGTAGGAGAGGAAATGCATGTTTTCCTACAGTATCTTCTCTTAAAATCAGTCTTTGTGTCATAGACTGAAGGGCAGGAAAAAAACCATTATATTTCAGAAAGGCCAATTGTGCTTATGAAGCCCTCAACAAGGGTTTATTGAGAACCAATCCTAGCAACATGCCATAGGTAAGGTCTGCGGATGTTATAACATTTAGCCACTTCTAACTCTCTATCCCACTGCTCACCAACACCTACTTGCCAAGCCATGTAACTCGTCATGCCCCAGCTTGTTTTATTCTTTCAAAACTCCATGCCTTTGCAGTTTCTCCTAGAAACTAGAATGCTCATAACTGCTTCTCTGCCTACTGAAATTCTGTTCTTCACAGACATTTATACACTGCTTAATACGTACCAGGCAATAAGCATTATATGTATGTACAGATACATCTATGTGAGTATTATATATGTTACTAGAATCAATTATTGTTAAATATTTTATATGTAATGTTATATACTTAATAAACTAAGTAATATATAATCATAGTTTATATAAAATTATACAAATCATAATTAAATAACGATATCTAAATGTATTTAAATGTAATCTACATTATAATCTATAATTATATGGATATATTATATATAAATATAACTAACTCATGTAATCATAATGATCCTCCTATGAGATATAATCTCCCCTTTACAGATGAGCAAATTGAGATTCAGAGGAACTAAGTGATTTCCCCAGGATGAAACAAATGGTAAGAAACAGAGCTGGGATTTAAACACCAAACAACCTAGCTTCAAATGACAAGGTATTAACCACTACGTTCACTGTTGGACCTGCTCAAAATCATCTACTGACATGGAGCCATCTCTGGCCTCCTCTCACAACATAATCTTTCTTTATTCTGTCTTCCCCCTGCACTCTGAACACACCTCATTGATACTTATCTTACTGTGTAGTGGTTTCTTTTCATCAAACGGATCTCCCTACGTTCACTTCCTTTTCCAATCCCTACCTCTCCTCCACCCCAGATGAAGATAATCGAGGGAAGAGCTTCCTGTACCATATTCTTCTTTATGTGCCTTGAACACAACACAATGCTTGGTAGACTCCAATAAACGTTTGAAAGAATGAATGAATGAAATAACTTTAAAAGAGGTAAACAGAAATGTGGGCAGTGTATCTCTTAGCACTGGGTAGAAAACATATAGAAGACATGCTTCCTGGAGCAGCTAAAGGTATCAGCAGGGAGTATGTGACTGGAGTGTCCTCGAGGCAACTGGGTCACTCTGATTACATGAACTGGTCAGGGTCCTTTGGGCTTAAGTCAGCTTCTAAATAGGTATATACTCATGGAATAAATATAAACTATGTATTAGGTCTGTAATTAGGCATGCATAACCAGTATTCCAGTTTCCTGACCAGGATTTGAGTTTGCACAGTTTAAATGATTCGGTCCCAATGAACAACACGTAATTATCATGGGGGTTCAGGAAGAGGTCATATGGGATGCTAACAGTTAGGAAAGGAGGTAGGAGTTAAGGGATAAGGAGATGTGGGTGAGGGGAAGATTTGAAAATCATCCCAAGGAACAAAAACACCAAGCTGTTCCCCAAAAGAAGAAATCAATACATTAACCAGCTTTCTGAATCCTGGTCTACCAGTTGCTTACATTTCTCGCTATAAACTACTACACTAGTTTCCTGTAAAATTCAGAATCCAATGTTTGCTCTGTATAAATAATTTCTCTAGGGTTTTATTAATCTTAAATAAATTATTGAAATTTCAGAAATGCAGCAAACTTAAGAAAGAAAGAAAGAAAGAAAGAAAAGAAAGAAAGAAAGAAAGGAAGGAAGGAAGGAAGGAAGGAAGGAAGGAAGGAAGGAAGACTGCGAAGGAAGGATTTCCAAACATTAAACTCCAACTTTCCAGGTTAAATAGATTTTATCTGACATAAGGTTGAAAAATAATTCGTTGTGCTGCTTACTTGGTTGAAAATAAAAGGAACCTCTTTCTTCTCTCCCACTTTCATAGAAGATATGGGAAATATTGCTGTCCCGAGCGTTTCATCCATGACGTAATTGGCATCCATCAACGTGATCTATAGAGAGTAAAAGGTAGAGAGCAGAGGTATCAAATTTTTCTGGAATCTTTGGAAATTATATCTATAATCTCCATCACACTTAAAAAATGAAAATTCTCAAGTGATATTTAACAGTCATTTGAAATCCTCAATATTCAACTGGTAACAATACTTTGTCTTTTGTTTCTGAATGCCACATTTGCTTCTAACATAATAATTAATTTTTCACTTTCCTGATTGACACTATCATACTTTGAAAAATGAAACTTTATCCCCTCTCTGGGGAAATGCTATTTTTGGAATATGAGAAAGAAATTAATGTAGAAAATCTATGCAACTATTTTGGAAAAGATCTATGTGAACTTATTTTAAAGCTAATTATTTGAACTTTAAGCTAATAAAGTTAATTTATTTTAAAGTCCTAATCAATTGACAATATTTTTATTCTATTGTACTTGGATCCTCCTCTTTCTAACAGAACGAATATTTTCTCCAAAGCACATGAGGAGGATAACAGATTCTTCCCAGCCCCACCTAACTCCTGTATTTCCCACTGGACACTCACATAGCTTGATGTGCAGTAGCTAGAAGCTCATCTACCATATACTGCACAGCTGGACTCCAACTACATCAAACTGAGAAGAATGAAGGCAGTGAGGGGACAAACTCAAGCATCAACCTCAACATGATGGTGGCCACCTCACTGTCCCCAAATGACTCACTTACCTCCAAAACATTGTCCTGATTAGGATCCAAAATAAATTCAAAGGTCTCATTCCACACAGGGTTTATGTCATTATTGAAGTGTTTCGTTCTCTTCCTGCTGTCAGGGGTTGAGGAGATGAAAAGTTCCACATAGGGGTCTGGAGTGTCAACTATAGACAGTAAACACAAATAAGAAGGGGGCAAAAATGTGATTAATTCCTAATTTGTTTTAATTAATATGTGTTATCAGATTATTTTCAATGAATCTGCAATAACATATTCAAAATGTCTGAGACAAAATGATATATAATAGAAGAACGTCATAGGTTATATACTGTTTACATATTATGTCCCTGCACTTCCCAACAGTCCTGTGAGAGGGAATCATTTATTTGGTACTTTATACAAAATTCCTCTGTCCACCTAGAGGGCACGGTCACTGCAATCAACAACTCAGTCCAACTGCTAGACAATGATAACAATCTCACTCAGCTAACCACAGCGTAACCTTCACCCCAGGACTACGATGGCAACAAGATCATGAGTTCAGGATCATCATGATTGTTTATATTAGAAAAAAAATTAACCTACTATGTTATTTGCCAAACAAAATAATGAAAGTTGGTGTGGCATAAGTATTGCTTGTAGTTATAAGGCTGCCTTATATGGTTGTACAGGTTGTGCACTGAAGAACTCTAAAGGGAGGCATTTACATTAGTAGCCAAAATATATTTCTCTATTTATTATGGTGGTATTCAATAAGATTGAAGTGGGCATCTCAAGGAAGTGACAGCTTTTTCTGTTACACATAAAGACCCCCTGAGGGCATGATATGGGTGCCATTTTATTTATTATTTATTTATTTATTTTAAACATCTTTATTGGAGTATAACTGCTTTACAATGGTGTGTTAGTTTGTTTTATAACAAAGTGAATCAGTTATACATATACATATGTTCCCATATCTCTTCCCTCTTGAGCCTCCCTCCCACCCTCCCTATCCCACCCCTCTAGGTCATCACAAAGCACCGAGGCGATCTCCCTGTGCTATGCTGCTGCTTCCCACCAGCTAACTATTTTACATTCGGTAGTGTATATATGTCGATGCTACTCTCACTTCGCCCCAGCTTCGCCCTCCCACCCCATGTCATCGAGTCCATTCTCTATGTCTACTCTTTATTCCTGCCCTGCAACTAGGTTCATCAGTATCTTTTTTTTTTCTTCTAAGATTCCATATATGCGCTTTAGCATACAGTATTTGTTTTTCTCTTTCTGACTTGCTTCACTCCCTTTTAATGGCTCCTTTGAATCCTTCATCTGACAGCATTGCACATACTATATTTTATAAAGGAAACTACACATCTATCTATCTTTTCCTACAAGACTGTCAACAACTTGAGGTTAGGAACCAAGTCTTACTCATCTTTATATCTTCAGAACCTAACAACTATCACAATATTTAAGGTCTCCTCACTTAAGGACTCGACTTTTCTCTTTAACTCATCCTTTCCCATGTGGCCATTACAACTCATAACCACAAAAACCAACCATCAAGTGATGCCTGATAGGATCTCTGTTGAGCACTTCACATACATGAGTCTCATTCTAATCTCACAAGAGCACTATAAGGTAAGTACTTTTAGTGTTGAGGCAACAAGAACTGAGAGATGTTAAGCAATCTGTCCAATATCACACAGCTATAAGTATCAGAGCAAGATGGGACTGCAACAATCATCCTCTCAATGACATCATGCTCCTAAGTGCTAAAGATGGGATCATAGGTATGGCTTGTTATGGAAAGAGGAGGTGGAAAAGAGCTTTGGAGAAGAAGAGGAAGGGCGATAAGCAGGAAGAAAAGAGGAGGGAAGGGGTAAGGATGGAAAGAGAGGAAGAGAGAGAGGTGCAGAGGTTCATAAAAAAAGATACAAAAATTGAAAACAAAGGAAAAGCAAAAATAATAGTTCTTAAATGATTGTCTTTCGAAGAATAGTTTTTAAAAAAATAATTTAAAAAATATACTTTGTCCTTTCACAGTAGTTATGGTCAAATAATGTAATCAATGTCCTTCACAGCTCTCCTATGTGGTCATCAGATTTTTTAAGTGGGCTTTTTTATTGTTAAGTGGGAAAATCTACAAATGAGGTATTAGCATTTGGGATTGCCTTTTAGTTAATTTTTCCACTTGCAGCTTATGCATCATTGGTCAAGGGCAGGGGAGTCTCAAAAGTGAGAGTGCAAGGTAAATGCCTAGGGAAAATTAACCACCACACATTTCAGGGCCTCTCGCCTTCTGAGATGGCCCACACTCTGTCTGTGGAGTGTGTTTTCCTCCAAGGCCCTTCTCACCTTTTGAGACAGACCTTATTGTGTCTATGGAATGTGTATCTCTCTAAATAAACCTACAAGAAAGAAAGGAAGGAAGGAAGGAAGGGGGAAAGAAAGAAAAAAGAAAAGGAAAGGAAAGAGAAGAAAAGAGAAGAAAAAAGATAAATGCCTAGGGTTCTGATTAAAAATACAGACCCTTGACCCACATCCCATAAGACCCATAATCAGGAGATCTGTAATGGGACTAGGGATCTGCATTTTTCAACAATTATTCTAGTTGATCTGATGTAGGTCATGTTCTGTTCACACTTTTGATATTTTATTTTAGGAGGAAATAGCTAGTTATTCCCATTTCATTTATTTATTTCTTCATATTGAGATATAATTGATATATAACATCATGTAAGTGTAAGCTATACAATGTGTTGGTTTGATACATTTACATATAGCAATTTCTAACTCAATGCTTTTCTCTCTCAATGGGACCATGGAAGACAAATTAGAAAACAAAAGACTTGGCAGGAAGGATGGCAAGAGGAAATGGGCCAAAGAAGAGAAGGACATGCTACAAGGGGACTCAACTCACTTCTCAACCAAGAGATGACTGTTCCTTTTCCTTAACCATGTTTCTGCCACGTCTCCAGTACTCAGGGTTGCAAACCACAAATATAACTACATGTTTAGAATATCAGGTAGTAGAAGACTATAAAGAAAATATTTTTCCTTTTTTGAATGGAGGTAGATATGTGCTTTTAAAGAGAATATTCAATGGTACTTCACATTAAATGTAGAAAAATAAAAATGTAGCCCTTCCTCATCTCATAAGCCTGGTTCTTTCTTATGGGGTTAATGCTCTTTTATATGTTTTCTCCCAAATATTAGAAAACACAAACCAAGCAAAAGCTAATCTAGAAAACAAAAAGTGTGCCAGGAAGGAGAAGCATGCAGACGGTAAACATCATTCATTCATTCAACAAATATTTGGATGCCTACTATGCCGGGAACTGCCCATCAAGAAGCAGTTTGGCCAGCACATCTATGTTACTTGACTTGGATCACACAGCTGGTGAGTGTGGAAGCTGGAATTTTTTTGTTCTGAGGAACTGCCTGCCCTGGGAACCACCCCTTTAAGGACCATTATGACAGTTTGCACAAAAAAGCATCCCATGGACTCCTACTTGTTCCAAAAAATGGCCCACCACAAAAAGCCCTTGCCTGTAACTCAGAACAATCCTTCCTCTATTGAAATATTCTAACTTACTTGTTTATACCTTTGCATCCAAAGACTACCAAATGTATCTAAGGACCAAAGATCATTTCCAAAAATCTCACCTTAATAGAACGCTTGCAGATCACTGATTTTCTCAGGAATTCCTCTTTTTAATCTATAGCACTTACACTCGCTCTTCTAACACCTTGGAAGTCTTGCCAAAACACAGCAAATAGGTTCACTTGCTGCAAGTTTATGAATACACAGCCTTTTTTAATTGTGTCAAAAAAAGAAAAAAAAAAAAAGCAGTTTGGCTTGGCTTGGATAGGGAGCCAAACACAAAAGTGCAGATTTGAAATATGGAAGTGAGTCAAATGCTAATAGTCTAATTTTAGAGGCAAGAGTAAATGGAAGACAAGCAGATACACTCCACCAATGACTAATAACTCAGTCACCCAGGTTATTACACACACATAAAGTCAAGTTGTAGGTGGAGAAATGGCCTTTTGAGGCTTAATCTTCATTTGAATCTTTGAACAAGAGGAAGGACAGGTTTTCTTGGGTCAAACAAGAAAGAGAAAGTAGAAAGTAAAGTTCCTTGGGAGGAACCAGATAGGGACAGAATGCAGCAAACTGAAGTGGTATAAGTCAACCAGCGATATTACCATCTTCTCAGCCATTTTGGACTCTCGGTGGGTCATATGCTTTTCCAAATTCTAACTGACAAAATAATAAAGAAATTACCATACAGCAAGATGCCAACCCTATGTTTATATGTCAAAACATCAACAGACTTCTTTTAAAATTTGGAATCCAGTTCAAAGCTGTCATTTTAGATTCTTATTTTTACTTTAAAAAAAGTCAATACTCTAAAATTTTTCTCAAGACTGGTGGTTTTTCTAGTTTCTCCTCTTGCTTCATTAATGAGACACCAAAGCGTGCTAAACAGCGGGAAACCACTGACAGCTGTAAACTGTGATACTGCAATCTGCATCATTGCTAATCTTTGCAAGTTAAGAAACAGCTGTAGCAGTGGTAGACACCACAGGATGAAAAGAAGTTTTAAGAAGCTATTTTAAAATTGGATTAAGATAATCACATATCTCTGCTCAGTTTTTTTTAAAACATATCTATAATCTTCATTGGCATGGTAGCGCGTGGAACCTTTGAAAGGGGGAAGCAGTCCATTTTGACAGTAAAACTTAGCCCGATGCTTTAGAGAAGTTCCTAGAAATGCATTGAGGGGGAAAAAAAAAAAGTCAAACACAGGAAAAGAATTTTTTTTTTCTCGCCTTTGTACTTATTTCATGCCTTTGGGAATTAATGCCTATAGGGTAACTGGGTGTTGAGTCACTGATTCAGCTTCCCCTTGATTAGCTCCAGCGAAAACAGGTGGTAAGGTAAAGATATAATGTGTGGGTAAAGACTTACATCTTACCCTTTTATCTAAATCTTGACTAACAAAAACGTTGGGGGTGTGGGATACAGAGCTGATGCGTGTAGACATGAAACTACAGGCACCACAAATAGCTTCAGAGTTCCCGGGTTATAAAACTCCTTATAAATTTCAGTAGTTGAAGGAGTGCCCACCTAAAGTCATAACAGGTCCATCTGTCATTTTGGCTTTGTCTGAGTAATATATTATATGATTCATCACAGGAGCTGGTGGCAGCTTCTAAACTCCAAGTTCGATTTTAAATATGCTCCATTTGCTTTCTCATATCCATTTTGCTCAGTAGCAACTTAAACCCTTTGCTTCAAATAAAGATGACCCATAACCTGTTACAATTCATGTAATATACAGCAAAAACAAAACCCAAAGGAAAAGTCCTCCCAAATCCACAGTCAAAATATCCTATTCTGAATAGCTATGGTCCACTGATGGTGAGCATAAAGCAGTGTTTTCCAAAACACAGTCCACTAGAGTATCTTCACAGTATCATCTGGAGTGTTAAAAATGTAGACACCTTGCATTTTCAGTCTTCTGCGAGGGCTTGGAAATCTGCATTTTTAACAACTTGACCAGAACGATATTTATGCACACAAGTTTGAAAAACGGGATTTAAAGTATATTATGACAATCAAATACAGAACAATGGTATAATAACACCCACAGAAAAGTAGAAACGTTTCGGCATTGAGAAGTCAACATACTTCGTCGTGGATATTCTGCCCATGGACTATATTCAGCACAATCCAGTAATTCACGTCTGTTTCTCTTAAGCCATTAAATACATTTTCAAGTGACCACATGAAAACAAAACCAAGAATAAAGTATGTGTGGGTGCGTGAGTTAGCAATCTATTCGAGGTGATGGACTGATATTCAAGTGTTCTGCTTCATTATCACCAAAGTAAGCATGCCATAGTAAGACCCAAAATTAAATGATAATTTGTTGAAAGAATGCCTCTGAATACTATTTTCCAATGTGATCACTCCTTTAAATGTTTATGATTTAGTGATAATGATAATTACACGGTGAACTTAAAGCTTTTAAACATAAAGGCTGAAAAACTTAAATGTTTTATGACTGCCAACTTCTTCACTATCCCTGCCCTATGCCAGCAGAGCTGCTGGTATAAACCCTAGGAAAGTGATGGTTAGCCTCACTATAAACGTATGAATTTCAATAACAGTTTAGTTCTTTCCTGAATGTAACATTTTTATTGAAGGATAAGATACATGCAGAAAAATCAGATGATTGTAACCATACAGTTTGTTGAATTTTCATAAAATGAACTCACCCAGGATACCACCACCCAGATCAAGATATAGAACATTGCCAGCACTCCAGAGGCCTTCCTCACCTCCCTCCAGAAGGGTGACCACTACCCTACCTTCTACCACCAAATAATATTTCTACCTGTTTTTTATCTTTATATAAATAGAACCAAGAATCGTATATACTCCCGGGTCTGGCTTATTCTGCTCACCATTAAGTTTGTAAGATTCATCCATGTTGGCATGTGCAGAATAACACATTCATTAATTATTAATGTAAACTGTTTCACTGTATGAGCATTCCATAAAACATTTATCCATTTTAGTGGACATATGGATTGTTTCTAGTTTGGGCTATTACTAATGGTGCTGCTATGAGCATTCTTGTACACGGCATTTGTTGCACACATGTTTACGTTTCTGTTGTGAAATTCCTAAGAATGGAATTACTTGGACATGGAATTATTATGCTATTGTACACCCTGATGTTAATATTTACATGGCAGCAATCATTCTTAACATGTAATAGTCAGTTTTGTAATTTAAACATCTGGTGAATATGTAACGGTATCTCAGTATGGATTTAATTCACACATCTTGGATGACTATATGAGGTTGTATATTTCTTTATGTGTTTTATTGGATAGTCTCTTGAGTGAAAGGCATACTCAAGTCTTTTGTCCATTTTTTTTTCTGTTAGATTGCCTGTTTTTAATTGATTTATAGAGTGCTTTACATATTCTGGATATGAGTCCTTTGACAGACACATATATTACAAATATATTTTCCCAATCTGAGGTTTATCTTTTCACCACTTTTATGATATTTTTGATAAAAAGAAATGCCTAATTTTAATATAGTCCAGTGTATCCACCTGTTTCCTTATGACTCATGCTTTTTTCCTTTTGTTTAAGAAAACTTTAGCTATTCCAATGTCATAAAATTGTCTGCACTGACTTCTCCAAAAAATCTCCTTTGCTTTACTGTTTACCTTTATATCTAAAATGCAATTAGAATTAATTTCTGTGTAAAGTGTGCGATAGGTGTGAAGATTCTTTATATAAATATATAAGTACATATATATATGTACTTATATATATATATATATATATATATATATATATATATAAAACCAGTAAACTCGGCGTCATTTATTGGAAATGCTGTCTTTAACCCTAATACTACAATATAAACATTTTGTTAATCAAGTAGTCATATACGTCTGTTTCTGGACTTCCAGACTTTCTGGTTTATTCATTTAAGCTTGCACCAATTCCACACTGTCTTAATTATCAGAGTTTTATAATAAACCTTGACATCAGGTAGTATAAGTCCTCTAACTTTTTTCAACTTCTTCAGAATAATTTTGACAGTTATTTTATTTCAGCACTTCAAAAATGTCATTCTGTTATCTTATGGCTTCTATCTGTTCTGGTGAGGAATTTACTTTCAGTCTTTTGCTTTGTTGAATATATTGTTTTTCCTCTGGATGCTTTTAGGATTTTTTTTCTTTGTCTTTAGTTTTCAGCAGTTTTACTGCAATATGCACAATATTAGTATTTTTTGTATTTATCCTTAAGTTAATAACACAGCATTTTTATCAGTTACAGAAAATTCTCAGCCATTATCTCTTCAAATATTACTTCTGCCCCAATCTCCTTCTCTTCCCCAGTGTTTTATTTAAATTTTGCCCAGATATTCCTTATGCTTTAATTCTATATTTTATTTCATTTTTTGTTCTCTGTATTTGAGTCTGGATACTTTCTACTGACCTATTTAGTTTACCAATTCCCTCTCTTCAACTGTCTCCAAACTATGGCAAACCCATCTACTGAGTTTCAATTTTCACTTATTGTGTTTTTAATTCCAAATTTTCCATTTGCTTCTTTTCTATATAACTGGTTCCCTGGTAAAATTCTCTACCTTGCCACCTATTTTCTTGAACATATTAATCTTAGTTATTTTAAAGTCCATATCCAATACTTGGGGAATCTATTTATTTTTCTTGATCTTACTTTTTGGGTCTACCTGGCAATTCTTGACTGAATGCCAGAACTTTTCATGAAAAATTGTTCCAGAGCTAGACCTACCTCCTCAGAGGACCCATCTTATTCTCCGGCAGGCAGTGTGAATGGGATGGATCTACTCAGTTTAATCAAAAATTGAATTGACTTAAATCTTTGTAAAATTTAGTCTACTTCTTATTCACTCCCACCCAAAGCTTTTCAACTGAGAGCCTGGGGTGTTTTCTAGGCCCCTTTTATTTGGCAGTTCTGATACCCAATTTTTTCCCCTCTTAGCACTGTGAGACTGCCAATAACTCTTCTTTGCTTTTCTTGTATTTTACGTTTGCTTCTTAGTCTGTTGCCCTGCACAGGTTACGAATTTGTCTCCTGCACATGGTGAAGGCACTGACTTGCAAGCTTCTCTAGGCTTCCCTTCTCTCAGGGTTCTTGTCCCTCAAATTCTAACTGACTTGGCTCTGAAATCCAGTTTTTATGTCCCCAAGTCCTTTGAGATTGCCAAAGCTCTAGTAGATTCCCTGACTCTTCACTGCTTGGCCACGTCTCGCATCCCCATCGCCCCCAAATCCACCTAGATTCCACAGTGGATTGAGAGGAAAGTGGCTTGCAGAATACTGGGCCTACTTCAATGACTTCTCTCCTCTCTGAGATCCTGGTCCCTCAAATCCCAGTTGACTCGGCAGATTTTCAATCCTTCAGACATTTTTAAAACTTAATTTAATCTGTGTTTTCTAAATTGATCTTAGGAGAAACGAATGCTCTGCTATTAGTTACTTCAGCATAGTCCAATGACCATTTAACTGTTAACCTGACCAAACATATACTAATCCCTATTCTTTTTTACTTCCATACTCCACATGGCTGTTCAAACTTTTACTGCTTTTCTCAAGTCACTACTCACTATTCCTCATCTTAGAAAACAACTCAGGTTCACACTTCACTAGGAAAACAAAAGGAGAGGATTAAATGTTCTCTTCCAGTTTCTCTTCCCTATACCTCACAATTTAAAAGATATATTTATAATTGAAAATTGTATTTATTCATACTTAAGTTCTTTTCTGATGTCTTAGAAGAAGAAGTTTCCATACACTCTTCTCTCAATTTCAAACTATTCCACCTCCTCTCAGAGATTTCTCATTTATTTATACCCAACCCCAAATTTAATCTGTAAATATTTGCTTGGGCCTGGCTACTTCCTCTCAACCAATAAATATAAACAAACACTGATTATCCTAAAAAATAAATACAACTTTAATTAATTCTGCCAATTCCTCAAGATCTTTCCTCTCCTCCATTAAAGCTTTTGGAAAAATAAATACAGTTTATATTTACTGCTTCTAAATCCCATCACTTATAAATTCCTAACCTACTATGCTCTGCCTTATTCTGTTACCATAATCAGTCTATTCTCTCTACTGTAACTTTTTTTGGTAGCTTTAGTGAGATGTAATTGACATATCACATTGTATAAGTGTGAGGCATACAACATGATGATTTGATACACTTACCTACTGCCAAATGATTACCACAGTAAAGTTAGTTAACACCTCCATCACCTCACATAATTGCCGTTTCTTTTTTGTGGTGAGAACATTTAAGACCTATTCTCTTGGGACTTCCCTGGTGGTGCAGTGGTTAAGAGTCCACCTGCCAATGCAGGGGTCATGGGTTCGAGCCCTGGTCTGGGAAGATCTCACATGCAGCGGAGCAACTGGGCCTATGCACCACAACTGCTGAGCCTGTGCTCTAGAGCCCATGAGCCACAACTACTGAGCCTGAGTGCCACAATTACTGAAGCCCAGGAGCCTAGAGCCCATGCTCCACAACAAAGAGAGGTCACCGCAATGAGAAGCCCGAGCACCACGACGAGGAGTGGCCCCTGCCCGCCGAAGCTGGAGAAGGCCCGTGCACAGCAACGATGACCCAATGCAGCCAAAAAAAAAAAAAAAAGACCTACTCTCTTAGCAATTTCAGGAATATAATACAGTATTATTAACTATAGTCACCATGCTGTACATTACATCCCCAGAACTTACTCTTCTTATAACTGGAAGTGTGTACCTTTTGATGGACATCTCCCTATATCTACCCCCTCCCCTCACCAGCTCCTGGCCATCACCATGCCCCTATCATAACTTCAATATAAAATTCAATGAGCTTTTTCTCAATTTTCATCAGATTTGGCATATATGCAATGCCCTTTGTGCAATTATCTCCTTCTTTTGTGCCCAGGGTATCATCTTTTTTTTCTGATTCCTTAACTACCTCTCTAAATGTTTCCTCGTTGTATCTTAATTTTTTTCCCCCCAAACTTGCAACTAAATTGTAGACTTTCTCTTCATAGCTGTTACAAATCTCCACTAGAATGTTTCAGAAGGAAATGAACACTTTAAAAAATTTAGTGCTCATGTAGTCAAAACCAATTTGAAAAGGAATCATCACAGTTATTTATATGGTCTTTTTTTTTTTTTTTGGCCACGCCACGCAGCATGTGGGATCTTAGTTCCCTGACCAGGTATCAAACCTGTGTCCCCTGCAGTGGAAGCACGGAATCCTAACTACTGGCCCACCAGGGAAGTCCTATATAGTCTTAAGAATATTCGATGTGCACCCTTCAAGTCACATGGCACACATCAATCCTATAGTATAATTATTCTCGGATCCTTTAAAGCTGATCATATTCAGGTTTAAATGGTAGCCATCATGCATTCCTTCATTTCCTCAAGGCTTCAAGGAGGTAGCGGTACAAACATGACAAATATAAGATTCTTGATTACATGTCCATATATAATCTATTGCTAAGTAATCCATTTTGAATTTTTCCCTAAATGCAAGAGAAAAGAAAAACAAAGCAAAACAAAACCAAAAAAACTAAAATAAAAACATGTTCTTTTTCCTGACTTTCTTATTTTATTTCATGGTACCATATTTCTTGCTGCCTGAGCCAGAAACATGAGAGTCATTCTCTTTTCCTCATAGTTCCTGTATCCTATCTGTCTCCAGCTTTCACCTATTTCACCTCTAACATGCTGGCCCCTCAATTCCTCTCAAAATATCACTTACCCAGTTCAACTGCACTATTCACATAATTTCGTAGTTGCTTATTCTCCCATATGCAAAGCCACTCTACATAATGCTGCTATAGTCGTCTTTGTGAAACACTTTTGACTCTTGCTGCCTACAAAGGCAGGCCTAATCTCTGTGATAAAAGGCCTACAAGTCCCCCTCACCCACCGGACCCTGGGTTTCCTTCCAGTCAGTGACCCTCCTCCACCAGGCACTGGAACATCATTCTCGCAAGTCAACATTCAGGCCACGGAGCACCTCTGAAATCCACACATTTCAAACATTCCACACAGTCATACTGGTGGCAGAAGTATCTGTTCTGTCCAAGAGAACATTGCTTCTCTTTTACTTATGTGTATCATTGTGTTTTCATTTGACGTTTTAGCTGATAACTAAACACTAGTAATTCATAACTAAATGTTATTCAAGTTGTTGTCCTTGTCCTAAGACTATCCAAGATAAGGGTCCAAAGACTGTACACTTAAAGGATGGGTGGAATGAGATGTTCTCTCTATGCTTCCCTTATCTAGTTCATAAGTCAACTAGTTGTTCTATTTTCCTATCGGGTTAAATTGGCCACTGCCAATCATGTCTCCTAGTAGCCTCATCTATGTAAATCTGCATAAAAATAATTCCACTTCAACTTGCTGATTTAGGTATTATTATTCTCAACTTGTAGGTAAGGGAATTGAGACTCCCTTGAGGCATTTAGTAAGTTGAGCAAAAGGTCATTTAGAAACAGGAGTTTAACCTAGTCTTTCTGAAGCCAAATTCCTTGTTCTTTCAAATATACCAACACTAACAACTCTTACCTATTTTTGCCTCTATTAAACTGTAAACTTCATGATAGCAGAAACCACATCCTTCCAAATTACTATTGGATCCAAGAGTCTAGCACAAAGTCTGAAACATTATAGGGACATAATAAATATTATTGAAGTAATGGGTGATGGACTAGCCCTGAGCAATACTGTAGAAGAGGTGACCTTTACTATAGGCACAACAATCTCCCCTAACTTCTTTTTACTCTTTGTTAGTATGTCTCAACCTTCCTAGTGCTTTGTCCCACCCCATTTATTTGTATTTTAATATACAAATATCAATGTCAAACATTTAACAGATCAATATCGGTTTTGTTTTTCCAAGTGCATTTGTATTTAACCTTTATGTCCAAGTACTAAATGTGAAAGTAAATAAATGAACAAACAAACAGACCTTCAAATCCCAGTGTGCCTTCCTAATAACTCTAAGGAATAGGGTAAAGTGCCAAAGGACTTATTTATGAGTAGCAGCCCCTGCTCCCTCCAGAATGGGCTCAAAATTGGAATTGTTATGGCTATAGGTGCTGAAGGGCAGTGTCTGCAAATTGCTGGAAATGCAGAAGCTGGAAACGTTAGTGAAAAATTCAGTGTGGTTTAGTAAAACAGAACTTTGGCTGTAATTCTCTATATATTGGAGAGAGAAGTGCAAAACCCTTATACCAAGGCAGCATTGTCTAGGAACTCAATCACAGAATGCCTTTTCCTCATTTGAAAGTACGAAGCCATTCTGTTAACACTGTTTTGGGATCCCTTTATCAGGCAGAGTCTCCGGTTTGAACGCCTCCTATTTTTCATTTTCCTTTTGCTCACAGCCTCTGACCTAGCATGGTATTTTCTCAGTGTCACATGTTTCCTTTTGTAAATGAACATGAAGCTATCACAATGTACCATCAGCCAAATGGATGCCAGGAAGAAAGTCTATAGCATCTACTCACAATCGACTTGGTACATTTTGTACTAACAATTGACTTACTATAGTAATGAAGCGGGCTACCACCCAGCGTACAGTTAAAGTGACTTATTATAAAGAATGCTGATATTCATGAGAGAACAGAGAAAGACACATGGAAAATGACCCAAAGAAAGTTAAATGCAGATCTAAAACAGAACAGAAAATTTTGTTGTTGCCTGCATTGCCCTTTTACTTAAATCTCTATGATACCTTTTTGGAAGGAAACAAAAATACTTCTGTTATCAGTATTTCTGCTTGGAATGGTTTAAAGATTTATAACCGAGGGATGTTTCTTGGAATCCCTTTAGGTTGGAGAGAGAGTAATTCTCCAGAAGTTCTTATGTAGTATTGTAAAACATATTAACTTATTCATATTATTAATTTTTAGCTATATATTTGGATTCCACTCTATGTAAGAATAATTCTTTTTCATTAAAACAGGAGTTCTTAACCTTGACATTATTGACATTTGGGGCTAGATGATCCTTTGCTCTGGGGTACTGTCTGTGACCTCTACCCACTAAATGCCAGTAGGATCCCCCAACTGTGACAACTAAAAATGTCTCCAGGGACTTCCCTGGCAGTCCACTGGTTAAGACTCCATGCTTCCAATGTAGGGGGCGCAGGTTCCATCCCTGGTCTGGGAACTAAGATCCCACATACCTTGCAGTGTGGCCAAAAAATAAAAATAAATAAAATAGAAAAATAAAAATGTCTCCAGATATTGCCCAATGTGCCTGGGAACAAAACTGATCCCCAGTTTAGAAACACTGCACTAAGGCAGGGCATTATCCCTGCTACCTGACATTTATTCCTAAGGCAAACCATTAAAAATTAGCCAAATTCTCTAAATAATGTAATTAGAAGTGTTATATCAATCCTATTTTTAAAATATTTTCTTATTTTTTTTTCCCAATTGAAACGTCCCACATCCATTCCATACATTAGTACTCTACTTAAGTTATAAAACCCATCTCAGTCTCTGTTCAAGCTATAAAGCCTTCTCAGAAGCTTAATGTCAACACTTTTCAAAATTAGTAATACTGTATAATATAAACACACAATTACTGAGTATATACTCTCTTGGATTGACTTTCCAAATAGTTAGTTACACCCATTTCATCTTCCTAGCTAGACCGTAAGTAGCTCAAAGGCAAAGCTGCTGCACGAGTAGACACTGGAGCGAGACAGGCTTGAGTTCTAGCCCCAAAACAGAAGAGCTTGTGTGATTTTGGACTATTTAATGTCTTTAAACAAATCCCTACACTGGTAAAATTAAAATTAAAAGATCACATATCTCGGGCTTCCCTGGTGGCACAGTGGTTGAGAGTCCGCCTGCCGATGCAGGAGTCACAGGTTCGTGCCCCGGTCCGGGAAAATCCCACGTGCCAGTGGAGCGGCTGGGCCCGTGAGGCATGGCCGCTGAGCCTGCGCGTCCGGAGCCTGTGCTCCGCAACGGGAGAGGCCACAACAGTGAAAGGCCCGCGTACCGAAAAAAAAAAAAAAAATCACATATCTCGTAGTGTGACTGAAATGAGTAAATGAAATATAAGTCCTAAGACCTCTGCTTAGCATTTTTGTTCATTTAACAAACACACTGTGTACATTATGCATCAAGTACTTTTCTAAGCACTTCATAATCTAATTTAGTCCTCATTAAAAATTATAGGAGGGAGGAGGAGGGATAAATTAGGAGTTTGGGATTAACATATACATGCTACTGTATATAAAACAGATAACCAACAAGGTCCTACTGTATAGCACAGGGAACTATACTCAATATTTTATAATAACCTATAAGGGAAAAGAATCTGAAAAAAACATATAAATGTATGTATAACTTAATCAGTTTGCTGTACACCTGAAACTGACACAATATTGTAAATCAACTATACTTCAATTAAAAAAAAATCTAGGAGGAAGGTATAATTATTACCCTACATTTAATGTTGAGGAAATTGAGACCTAGGAAAGCTAAATAACTTGCCCAAATTCACACGGTTAATAAAGGAGAAGGGAGATGTGAATCCAAGTAAGCCGGTCCAGAGTCCTTGTCCTAACCATTAAGCCATACTTCCCTGCTGGTATGAAACAGGAACTCAGTAAAGTTATCAAGCATAAGTATTGCATTCATTTTTTTTTTTCTTTTGTACTTCTTCAAGACACTGAATAAGTACCAAGTACATAGCAGATGCTCAGCATTTATTGACGACATTAATAATGGAGGCTTGGGGCTTCCCTGGTAGCGCAGTGGTTGAGAGTCCGCCTGCCGATGCAGGGGACACGGGTTCGTGCCCTGGTCCGGGAAGAGCCCACATGCCGCGGAGCGGCTGGGCCCGTGAGCCATGGCCGCTGAGCCTGCGTGTCCGGAGCCTATGCTCCGCAACGGGAGAGGCCACAACAGTGAGAGGCCCACGTACCGCAAAAAAAAAAAAAAAAAAAAAGGAATAATGGAGCCTTGCTGGGATAAGCAATGGGTTTTATTTCTTTAACATGTCTTTTTCAAAGTTAAAATTTCAAAACTGTTATTTCATTTTGCATCTGGAGGCTTAGATTACCCTTGTACATAAACTTAAAATAATTTTGTCTAGGATTTTATCTAAAATATTTTATTAAAAAACATACTGATACATCAAATGAGGAGTAAGAATGGAAAAGTGCTTCCAAAGAATCAGTAAAATTTACAGGACCCCTCAGGCTATACCTCAGCTAAGTTTAGTCATTTCAATCTCTATGTCATATAATTTTATTTTTAAGAAAACAGTTAAAATATTAAAATATACTAAAATAACATACATGATAAGAGTTTTCCCATAAATTTTAGACCAGGAGAGTTTTTCTCTTTGAAATAAAAACTTTAATAGCATACTTTTCTTTGGAAATTTAAGAAACATTTAACCTGTTTTTTAATTTAATTCCATTAGGTATTAATTGCACCTGTTCAATATAGAAGTGGTATATGATTTCTGGCAAAGAGCGTTTACTTAACACATGGTGAGAAGGCGGCATATCACTCAGCTTTAAAAAAGTTTTTTAAATTAAGTTTGTTTTCTTTAATTTTAGAAAACTAAAGAAATTGTAGAACATTAACATGTTAAAGTATATATATGAGAAATATAAAAACTATTTTAGGATGAAGAAGCTCAAGTGTAAGATATATGCGATAAAGAACTAAATGAGCCAATTCCCTGGCAGACTAAATGAGTAGGATCCATCACTAATAGGTCTTGAAAAAATAAAAAGAGAATATGTGGATTGTGTCCCTATTAGTACTGGTGACGTACTCTTCACTTTGACAGGAACCTGCATTACTGCCAAATATACCACTGGAATATAGCTCCATTTATCCTATTGAATAAATGTGGTGAAAATTCACACAAAGATCAATTGATGTTAACAAAATATCATAAAATAGTATCATTCACTACATTTATCAGACCTAAAACACATAAATACATACATGTAAACAAACAAAAAAATCTACTGAAATTTAAATAGAAAGGAAAAAAGACTAACCGTACTCACAAAACCATTTGACAGCTTAATAAACTGCATGACATTCTAAATGAGTGAGGAAGAGGAGTGCCTTCCTAACACATTCTATTTCCCTACCACACAGAAAATACAAGACAAGAGATAAGAGAGGGGCATGCATTCTGGAATACTTTACTCATCTTGAAATTATTTTCCATAAAAAGCCCCCTAGGAAGTTATTTCAGATTTTTTAGAATCGTGGGTGGATACTCAAAAACATTACAAAAATATTTAGTAAACCAAAATTCATGTTCAGTCACAACTGACGTCAGGGAAATGTTTGATTCAGAAAAGATGAGAGCAGCAGGGTCATTTATAAAAAAGAATATTTGCAACTTCATAATTAATCCAAGAAAAGATTAATTATGTTATAAATTAATCCAAGATGTTATAAAATTTGAAACCCATGAAAACTCTAGATAGCTTATGGATAGAAATCAGAGCGGTATTTATAATCTACAAAAATGGAGTATAAAATTATTTTTTTAATTCTCTCTTCATTGACGCAAAACAGGAAGCAATATCCTAGAAGAAAGGTATAGTTACACATATTTATGTATTTTATTCATTCATCCAAAATTCTCTGAGATTTTCCTACTATACCAGGCTCAAGACTAAGCACTTATTCGCTAAAAAGTGAAGAAGAAATAGGCCCCAAAATACATTTGACAAGTGTTTCATGGGGCATTTTTTGTTTTGCTTTTTTTGTTTGTTTGGTTGTTTTTTTGGCTGTACCGTATGGCTTGAGGAATCTTAGTTCCCAGGCCAGGGATGGAACCTGGGCCCCCACCACCCTGCAGTGGAAGCGTGGATCCCTAACTACTGGACCACCAGGGAAGTCCCACATGAGAGGGGTGTTAAGCAGAGGTCTGGATAGCTGTCAGGGGAGCAAAGGAGTGAATTGTGCCCAAGAGTATCAAAAGGACAGTGGAAGTACCATTCTACTGTTTCTCTCGAGCTGAAAAAATGAAGGATCCAATAATCTGCTCAACACAGAAATTCAGAATGGAAATTTCTTGTTTCCAAGGTGAAAAACTGAAAATAATCTCAAGTGCACAAACTACCCAAATAGAAAATACTTTGGCTCATACAAAGATTATATTTAAGAAATAAATGTCTCTTATGTTGATATCTGAAATCATGTTAACAATAACAGATAATATTCATTGAGCAATTACTATGCGTGAGGCATGTAATGCTTCACATATGTCAACACATTGAATTCTCTCAATGTCTCTAAGATGAGAAAAAGAAGACAGAGAGGAAACTTGCCTGAAGACACAAGACCAGTGAGTAGTGCTTTGCCTCTGAAGACCATGTTCTTTCATAAATATATTCTGCCTCCTCCCTGGAGATTCTGATGACCGTGGAATTCAGGAATGGCTACAGGAGAGGGTAATGTATTTTCATAGTAATTTCTACATTGCCCTTGCTGCTAACAAAGATTCTCAGATTACATAGATGATGTTTCTCTACATACAGACTCAACACTATGCCTCTTATCCCAACATGTGCAAATAGGAAGGATGAATTCTAACTTCCTTTCCCAGGGAATTATTAACACTTTGTGTTGAGAGTCATGTCCTTTGAAGAGGCTTAATCCTCTGGATGGTCTCGAGGTGAGGGGATTTGAGACTGCTGCTTTGGAGAGACAAGACTGGAGGTAACAGGGCTACTTTCTTAAAACTCAAATGTGTTTGGGTTTTCTTAAGTTTCTACAAGTGTTGGAAAGTCATGCTTCTGGTGCACTGTGGGTGGCGTGATGACTACAGGATGGTCATGGAGTCTGGACTCTAAGCACCGTTGCCTTGAGCTCAGGGGTAGAGTCTCTCTGGCGTGGCATGTGATCACTGGGAAGACTACTCTGAGAGCTGTCCCAGTGCTTGCCAAAAGTGGAAAGCCAGGATCCATGCAAACAACATTTAGCCGAAGGTTGGATGCCAATGATAGCAGCCACCAAGCCTTATGGCAGGACCCACTCCTAATTTACAGGCAACTCTAAGTGCCTAGAATACCTGTAGGACCCTGGGGAGGGGGAGATCACCTACACTCCCCCACCTATTCTAGTGAATAGGTGCGATTAATGCGATTTAGGAAAATTAATGCGATTTAGAAAAATCATATAGGTGAGATTTCATGGACCTGAGTAATGTGGAGAATATTCGTTTCACTACACAGTGATGTGTGAACTCTTACAGAAATTACTCCATAGGACTGAAAGACATAAAAAAGAACACAGAATGATTCAAAAAGAATCGAACACTTGCAAATAATTAGTATCTGATGCCTGGTTTATATATGAATAGGTAGTAAAAATCGATAGTAAAAAAAAAAATTTGTAAACGAACTTTCATGTTTAGTTTGAACAATCTTACAGATGCTCCACATGGTCCACGTGCATCCCCCAGATCACAAGTCCCGCATCAGTACTGATGCTGATTCATCCTCGACTCCACATCACCCCTGAAGGTAGGAGTGAAGCCAGTGTGTTTCTTCCTTCCTCAAGACCACGAGGGGGTACAAACCCAAGGTTCTTCCTGAATCCCCACCAGAAGTCAGGTGGTCTAGAATATTTTAAAAGTCTTCCATTCTGTTTGTATCACCCTGTTTTTGTACTTACATTCTTTGACAATATGTGAAAGATGACAATTTAAACTTCCTTTGTTTAGTAAACCAAAATTCATGTTCAGTCACAACTGACGTCAGGGAAATGTTTGATTCAGAAAAGAATACTAGAACAGCCGGGTTCTCAGTAACAATAAGCATTTATCCAAACTTCTTGCAGTCAACACACTTATAGTACACAACTCAACCAAAGCTCTTTGCAGGGGAGAGGGAAATAGTATTCACAATATTAGAGTAATGAAAAGCAGGGTATGTAGAGTTACCCTGCCTGGGTTCTTAGAAATGTCCTAAATAAAATCACAGATTAGTAAGTTGAGGGAGCATTAAACCATATTAAAATATTTAGGATATATCTATGTATATGAGAGGAAGAGTATATTTATGTACATGAGGGAAAGAGTACACTATATTCATATGGGTATATGCAAACTACTTCTTTTTAAAATAAGACTATGGTGAGTCAGATGCAAATTTGAACTTCAAACTACCTCTTCATATGATGTGAGCATAAGAATACAGGGAAGGGCTGGCACCAGGGCAATGGGAACAAACGTACATGATACATTTGAACAAACTGAGATTAGCAAGGATGTCTGGGAAGGGGCTGTCTTGTTCTTGGCTTGCCCAGTGCTCTGAGGTGAAAACCAGGAAATGAGTGAGATGTTATGATTCAAATGTCAGCTCTGACTCCTCTAAAGATAGTTTACGGGGTGCTGCTGACTGTATTATGATGTTCTAGCAATGCAGTATGGTATTTCTAAAAGAAGCTAGTTAGAATAGGATGAATAATAAAAATAAAATCTTGGTATTATATTTTTAAAAAAAAACAGATATAGGACTTCGCTGGCGGTCCAGTGGTTAAGACGCCAGGCTTCCACTGCAGGGGGTGCAGGTTCGATTCCCGGTCAGGGAACTAAGATCCCACAAGCTGCGCAGTGTAGCCAAAAAATTTTTTTCAAAAGTAAAGCAGATATAGGTGTCAACTATTTGATTCATGTGGCACCCTTGAGAAAGCCCCTATGTACACAGGTAAAGCTGAAAAACCAAATAGTAATCTGTCATTCTTTACCAATATGCAAAACTTTATGGAAATTCGCCTTTTTAGATAAATGTAGACACTGTCAACAACAGAAGAGAGGGTAATTTTCTATCATTCTTTTCAGATCTTAGGACATTGTTCACCGTTCTATCCTTGTCTATCTTTAAAGAACTTCTGTATACAAACATCCCAAATTCTGCTTACTTGGTAATCTGTATAGATCAAGCTCGGCAAGTAATATCATCAAAACTCCTCTTAGAAAAGTGACAGCTAACACCCATGCCTTTTCTCACTATAATCACCTACAACTTCTCAAAAATAAAATCGTTTGGCATTGTATATTGTCCCTCTACTTTTTCTTACCAACCTTATCATTGAATTTATTTCTCTAAGACTCTCTTTTGTTCTTTTTATCTCCTCCTGATTTCCTGTAAACCCATCAAGGTGATATCAAGGGTTGGCAATGATCTCCTTCCCCCCAAAAAAAATTTAATTCAAGAAAAATAAAATCAAATTACAAATGCTGAATAGAAATGTTAACAGAATGTCACAACACTATCCTTTCTCCAACAGTGATTAATCTCCAGTGGCTATTCCTTCCAAGCGTCCTTCACTTTAAAAAGGAAGCTTTCGGGAATTCCCTGGCAGTCCAGTGGTTAGGACTCCGTGCTCTCGCTGCCAGGGCCAGGGTTCAATCCCTGGTCTGGGAATTAAGATCCCACAAGCTGTGAGGTGTAGCCAAAAGAATAAAAATTAAAAACATAAAAAGAAAGCTTTTTGGAAATCAAGGGTCCAACCTGTGTTGTGTACACTGTGGGGATCTAAAACGTACCTGTTCCCTATTTCATTAGATGAATTAATATCTCATGTTCATTTTTAAGTAATATTATCAATATCAACTCAAATAGATTTAAAATGACACTTGCAGCATTACTCTCTTCCTTGTCCTAATTACAATAAATAAGCACAGGCAAAATGCCTGGGGCCTATGGGGAAAGTAGCTAAGAAATCAGATCCAGACCAGTTGAAGGTGACTCAGAGTAGAATTTGACTTGTTATAGGACTCATCTCAAGCATGGTAAAAACCATTCTCTCTCTAAGACAGAGCTCTGCACTGATAGTCAAAGGTCAGTAACTTGCATGGTTGGCGAATCACGGACACAGCCTTTAGTTGAATTATGAATGGCTTTACTAACGGTACAACCTCTAGAGTTTTAAGGCATGTGCTTTTCTCAAGGTCATGGGGGGTACCACTTTTTTTTTTAATCTTTTTTTTAACATCTTTATTGGAGTATAATTGCTTTATAATATTGTGTTAGTTTCTGCTTTATTACAAAGTGAATCAGCTATATGTATACATATATCCCCACATCCCCTCCCTCTTGCATCTCCCTCCCACCCTCCGTATCCCACCCCTCTAGGTGGTCACAAAGCACCAAGCTGATCTCCCTGTGCTATGCGGCTGCTTCCCACTAGCTATCTATTTTACATTTGGTAGTGTATGGCTTCCAATTTGGATTCTCTTTTTTCTTTTTTCTAAAAAATAAATTTATTTATTTTATTTATTTATTTTTGGCTGCGATGGGTCTTCGTTGCTGTGTGCAGGCTTTCTCTAGTTGCGGCAAGCAGGGGCTACTCTTCGTTGCGGTCCGCGGGCTTCTCATTGCGGCAGCTTCTCTTGTTGCAGAGCATAGGCTCTAGGTGCGTGGGTTTCAGTAATTGTGGCACATGGGCTCAGTAGTTGTGGCTCACAGGCTCTAGAGCGCAGGCTCAGTAGTTGGGGTGCACGGGCTTAGTTGCTCCGCGGCATATGGGATCTTCCCAGACCAGGGCTTGAACCCGTGTCCCCTGCATTGGCAGGCGGATTCTTAACCACTGTGCCACCAGGGAAGTCCCTGGCTTCTCTTTCACAGGAGCCTTTCTCCAGTGAACTCTCGTTTAATTGATGAAAATGCAAAGAATTATAAAAAGCAAAAGAATAACTTAAGAAAATCTTTGGCAAAGGAGTGATTAAATGGGGTAGATTGATGTATGAGATAAAATTTAGAAAATAAACCCCTGGTCCAGACTAGATGTGAAGAAATTGTCCTTGCTCCCGTCACCTCTCCTGAGAAGCACTGCTAATCAAAAACTCTTACCATTAGATTCCACCTCCCGGCCCCCTCCTTCCAACTTTTACCAACTTCCTGGACACCCTTCATTCACTGAAGGCTTGAGCCCAGAGCCCAAATTCTTCATTCCTTAATATTTAACCTCTCTCTATGGGCCCATTTTAATTGCGATTTCAACAAGCTCAAGTCCCTCCTATTCTTTTTTTTTTAACATCTTTATTGGAGTATAATTACTCTACAATGGTGTGTTAGTTTCTGCTTTCCCTCCTATTCTTGAATATAAAAAGCATACTCTATAGTCACCTCCAATATATTTAACATACTATGGCCAGAACAAATATTTTTTTAAATAAAGAGCCAATCCTGTGACTTGTGACTCAAATGCCATCAAATTCTTCCCACTGCATTTCTGATAAAATCTCAGTCTTGTTGTATGAGTGCCTGTCCTCTTTCACCTTTGCTGTGTGTCTCTAACAGTTTGGGACCTCACAAGCAATCTGCCCTTCGCTCGCCTTTGAACATGCTGTTTTCTCTGCCTGGGATTCTCCCTGCTCTCAGCACTAAGATTTTCTTCCTTCAAGAACCAGTGTAAATGCCATTTCAGCCAGAAAGACTTCCCTGTTCCCCAGACTGGTAAATTGCAATCTCCATTCTTTCCCCCAAACCCGTCCTGAGGGGTAAATGGCCATTCCCATATTTTAGCAATAATCTACAACTTTACCCAATGCGTTATCACAATACTTATCCATCCTTCTTTGTATTCCCAGCTCCACGGCCCCTAGTCATTTGCATGGTAAGATTAACCAGGAAAACTGCATTTTAAAACGTAGAAGGATACTGCCACCAAATTAATTCAACATTATCCTCAGGCTTTGGTTCATATCATTTCAAGCTGTCCCACACCAGTTTCTATAGCTATTTGCACACATAATGAACACACTTAAAGCCATAAGAATTAAACTGCATTTTTAAAAAATCCAAAGGCACAATACCTCACAGAGGCAGCTAGTTTAAAGTCTTAACTCGGCCATCTTTCCAAAATAGAATGGAAATGTCTTTGAAATCCAAAACTCTGTCCTAGGACAGTCATTTTATCTGATCCCAAGTACTCCCAATTAATGTAAAGTCAAGGTAAAACACTATTCTGACAGATAAAAGAGCATCAGAGAACCATTCAAAATGTTATCATTCAAAGATGTAGACAAAGATTATCACATCTGAAAAAGGGACAGCCCCAGGTTTGTCAAGGAACTCAGGCAACTGAAGAGTGAATCATAATTACGTATTTTCAACAGAAAAGCAAATAAGGGCACTTACGCATGTCACCGAAGGCCCCCTTTGTTACTTTTGTGGCACGTAACACCACTACTGTGAACTTGTGGGAATAATGGTGCTCCACCTGGAAAAAAAAATTCATAATGAATTTAAAATAAGCCTGTAATATAGGATCCAGGTAAATTGTTTTCATTGTTTCCTTGAGACTAATTGAAAATACTCCAGTTGAAAGGAAGTAACATGCATACCAGAAACATTCTTTGATCATGAGGCTTTTCCTTTTTTGATCCTTTCCTCTCTCTGGCACAGAATGATTGAGAAGTTTATATCATGCTTTAAAATGTCACTGCAGCTTGACTGTTAGGACTTCTTTGCAGTCCCTGCTTTACAGGGTTTACCAAGCCCTTGGGAAAAATGTAAATCAGGACTGCAGGCTTTCTAGGCGCACAATCAGGCTTTGTACTAGGTGATAAGCAAGACCTGCCTTAGAAAGGTGAAGTCAGAGCAAGATGTTTGCATTATCTAAATGTGTTTGTTTTTATTGTTACTGTTCAATGAAAGTCTTTTTTTGGTATAACATTTCCAGAGCAGTTTTCAAAATCCTTTGGATCCAAAGCAATAACCAGCAAGCTACTTATATTAATTTTAATTTATTTGTTAAAACCATATGTGACAATGTTAAAAGTTTCTATTAGCCTAATAGCTTGCATGCACATAAGAAGTATTAACAGGTAGAAGACTTTATTAAACACTTCACGTAACTGGATATTAGTTCTCAAATGATTCTACTCACCAAAACAGAATGGGAAAGCAGAAACTCACAAAGTTCTCTAAGCAACTGAAACGATTACAAAATCTTTATCTAAAGCTCAAGCATTTTTGTTTAATCTTAGGAGAGGCCCACATTTATAAGTTACTCCTACCTTTCATAATTTTAATAGACTTGCTTAACTTGTTAAAACGTCCATAACTGGGTTACCCTGGTGGCGCAGTGGTTGAGAGTCTGCCTGCAGATGCAGGGGACACGGGTTCGTGCCCCGGTCCGGGAAGATCCCACATGCCGTGGAGCGGCTGGGCCCGTGAGCCATGGCCGCTGAGCCTGCGCATCCGGAGCCTGTGCTCCGCAACGGGAGAGGCCACAACAGTGAGACGCCCGCGTACCGCAAAAAAAAAAAAAAAAAAGTCCATAACTAATTAAAAAGAAGCTAAGATACTGACAATACTGAGAAGTGAGTCTAAAAGTAAGGAGGCAGAAAAAAATTATAAAAGTGGACTCATAAGGACCAGCAATAGTGGGATATAGGAGCAAAAGTTATACAGCATTCAACAGTTTCTGAAGATATCACTCTATCAACAGAGTAATATATGTCCAGATTTATAACACAGCATCAAGAAGAGGTGAAGTCATGAATAATGAGCATACCTTGTTTAAAAAGGCTTTTGTTTTAAAATCTTTCAAGGTAATTTTTATTAAAGTCAAAGAGAAATGCCTTCTATTTTCAGAAGGGCTCTGAATTGCCAAAGTTTTATTCTACATACATGAAATTATCAATCATAAAAAAATGAGTGCTTAAAAAAAGGCATATTGCCTTATACTACAACCAAAAATCACATGCACTCCTCCCACCAAAAAAAAAAAAAAAAAAAACAGAGAAAGAGAGAGAGAATCCAGAGAATTCCCTGGCGGTCCAGTGATTAGAACTCCATGCTTCCACTGCAGGGGGTACAGGTTCATTCTTGGCTGGGGAACTAAGATCCTGCATGCCGCGCTGTAGCCAAATAAAAAAAGAGAGAGAATCCACTATCATAATTAGAAACTTCAACACCCCTCTATCAGAAATGAACAGATGCAGTAGGCAGAAAATCAGTAAGGACAGAGTTGAACTCAACAGCACCATCAGTCAACTAGATATAATTAACACTTACAGACTACTTCATCCAACAGCAGCAGAATACATATTATTCTTAAGCTAACATGGAACAAAACTTCAATGTCTACTCTCACAATGGAATTAAACTAAAAATCAGTAACAGAATAATAGCTAAAAAAATCACAAAGTACTTGCAGATTAAACAACTACTAAATAACATAAATGTCAAACAAGAAGTCTCAAGAGAAATTTTTAAATATTTGGAACTAAATGAAAATGCAACGACAATTTATCAAAGTTTAGCGGGATGCAGTGAAAGTAGTGCTTAGAGGGAAATTTACAGCACTGAAACATATGTGTGTGTGTGTGTGTGTGTGTGTGTGTGTGTGTGTGTGTATACATATATACATACATATATATGAAAGACCTAAAATCAATCATCTAAGTGTCTACTTCAGGAAACTAGAAAAAGAAGGGCAAATTAAATCCCAAGTAAGCAGAAGAAAAATTGTAAGAACTGGAGGAGTGAATAAAATCAAAAATGGCAAATCAATAGAGAAAATCAATGAAATCAAAATTTGAAAAGATCGATAAAATTGATAAGCCTTTAGCAAGGCTAAATAAGAAAAAAACAGAGAGAACACAAATTATAAATATCATAATTGAATGAAGGAAGTTCACTACAGATCATATGGACATTAAAAGAATAATAAAGGAACACTATGAACAATTCTAAGCCCACAATTTCAAAACCTAGATGAAATGGACCAATTCCTTGAAAGACAAAATCTGCCAAAATTCACACAAGTAGAAATAGACAATCTTAATAGGCCTATGTTTATAAAGAAATTGAGTCAAAGTTTAACTTTTCAAAACAGAAAACACCAGGCCCAGATGGATTCACTGGTAAATTCTACCAAACGCTTAAGGAAGAAATTATACCAATGTTTTCCAATCTCTTCCAGAAGATAGAAGTAGAGAGAATAGTTCCTAACTCATTCTATGAAGCCAGGTTTATCCTGATAACAAAACCATACAGAGGCACTGCAAGAAAAGAAAACTTCAGACCAATGTCTCTCATAAAGAAAGATATAAAAATTCTCAACAAACTATTAGCAAATAAAACCCAAAAATGTATAAAAGGAATTGTAACCACAACCACATGGTATTTATCCCAGGTATGGAAGACTGGTTCAGCATTTGAAAAGTAATTATTGTAATCCATCACATTAACAGTCTAAAGAAGAAAAATCACATGATCATATCAATAGACACAAAAAAGTATTTGACAAAATTCAATACCTATTCATGATGAAAACTCTCAGCAACCTAAAAATAGATGGAAATTTTTTCAACTGGATAAGGAACACCTATAAAAATCCTACAGCCAATATCATAGTTAATGGTGTGAAACTAGAAGTTTTCCTGAAAAGATCAAGACAAGGATGCCCCCTCTTACCACTTCTTTCAACATTGTACTGGATGTCCTAGCTAATGCAATAAGACAAGAAAGGGAAATATAAGATGTATGGATAGTGAAGGAAGAAATAAAACTGTCTCTGTTCACAGATGACATGATTGACTATGTAGAAAACCCAAGTGAACTGATTTTTAAAACTCCTGGAATTAGAAGTGATTATAGCAAGGTTGTAGGTTATAAGTTTAATATGCAAAATTCAATCTTTTTCCTATATACCAACAATGAACAGGTGGAATTTGAAATTAAAACACAATACCATTTACATTAGCATTGCCCACACACACAAAAAAAGAAAAACTTAGGTATAAATCTAAAAAAAATGTACAAGGCCTATATAAGGAAAACTACAAAACTCTGATAAAGGAAAGCAATCAAGAGCTAAATAAAAAGAGAAATATTCCATGTTCATGGATAGAAGACTGAATATTGTCAAGATATCAGTTCTCTCCAAATTGATCTATAGATTCAAGGCCATCCCAATCAAAATCTCAGCAAGTTATTTTGTAGATATCAACAAACTGACTCTAAAGTTTATATGGAAAGACAAAAGACTCCAGAATAACCAACATAATGTTGAAGGAGAAGAATACACTTGTAGGACTGATGCTACCTGACATCGAGACTTACTATAATGCTACAGTAATCAAAACAGTATGGCATTGATGAAAGAATAAACAACTAGATCAATGGAACAGAATAGAAAGCCCCAAAATAGACCAACACACATATAGTCAACTGATCTTTTACAAAGGAGCAAAGGCAATACAATGGAAAAAAGATAGCCTTTTCATCAAATGGTGCTGGAAAAACTAGACATCCACATTAAAAAAAAAAAAAAAAAAAGAGAAAGAGAGACAAATGATATCTGAGCCTGAAACAGAATAAGCAAATGTTCTTGAAAATCCAATTTAGGGATTAGCTTTCCCCA
Source organism: Delphinus delphis (assembly GCF_949987515.2). Lineage (NCBI taxonomy): Eukaryota > Metazoa > Chordata > Mammalia > Artiodactyla > Delphinidae > Delphinus > Delphinus delphis. The sequence continues at coordinate 141,518,072 of NC_082683.1, read as the reverse complement.
CTAAAGAGAACTTTTCAATAATTATCATAGATAATAGGACATACTCCCCAAATCATCTATGCTATTTTTCCATATCCTAGAAATTTAATACCACATGGGTTTTCAAATGCCGAAAAACTCCCTCGTAGGATAAAAATGATTAGCAATTCTCATCTATTATTTAACATTTTTTGAAACTGTTACAAATGTATTCATATGTCAAATGTTTATTAATAACAGGTACAGAAAGATGAAATTTTTATTAGAAGGATTCATTGAGTATGAACCATCTGTTACACATTCTAATAGATGCAAATTCTCATTTTCACAACAACCCTATAAAATAGATGTTATTATATGTACTTATAGATGAGTAAAGTGAGAGGTTAAGTAATTTCCCAGTATCTCACAGACAGTAAAAGTTAAAACTGAATTAGAATCCAGTCTTCCTGTCCCCAATGTCTTTACTCTTTCTATATTCCTTTACTTATAGAGAATAATAATATCAACATCAATACCTAATAGCAAAAAAGGCTATTTCCATTTATTAAGGTTATACAGATATTTACAATCTAGTGCATTATATCTGTAGTTGATCTAAAGTCTCTCTAGAGGAGACCTTCAAGATGGTGGAAGAGTAAGATGTGGAGATCACCCTCCTCCCCACAAATACATCAGAAATATATCTACATGCGGAACAACTCCTACAGAACACCTACTGAACACGGGCAGAAGACCTCAGACTTCCCAAAAGGAAAGAAACTCCCCACATACCTGGGTAGGGCAAAAGAAAAAAGAAAAAAGGGACAAAAGAATAGAGATGGGACCTGCACCAGTGGGAGGAAGCTGTGAAGGAGGAAAAGTTTCCACATACTAGGAAGTCCCTTCACTAGTGGAGATGGGGGGCGGCGGGGGGCGGGGGAAGCTTCAGAGCCATGGAGGACAGCGCAGCAATAGGGGTGCACAGGGCAAAGTGGAGACATTCCCGCACAGAGGATCTGTGCTGACCAGCACTCACCAGTCCGAGAGGCTTGTCTGCTCACCCGCCGGGGCGCGCGGGGGCTGGGAGCTGAGGCTCGGGCTTCGGAGGTCAGATCCCAGGGAGAGGACTGGGGTTGGCTGCATGAACACAGCCTGAAGGGGGCTAGTGTGCAACAGCTAGCAGGGAGGGAGTCTGGGAAAAAGTCTGGAATTGCCTAAAAGGCAAGAGACCATTGTTTCGGGGTGCGCAAGGAGAGGGGAATCAGAGCACTGCCTAAACAAGCTCCAGAGATGGGTGTGAGCTGTGGCTATCAGTGTGGACACGGGAGACAGGCATGAAATGCTAAGGCTGCTGCTACAGCCACCAAGAAGCTTGTGTACAAGCACGGGTCACTATCCACACCTCCCCTCCCAGAAGCCCGTGCAGCCCACCACTGCCAGGGTACCGTGATCCAGCGACCACTTCCCCAGAAGAACACATGGCACACATCAGGCAGTTGCAACGTCATGTTGGCCTCTGCCACTGCAGGCTCACCCCACATTCTGTACCGCTCCTTCCCCCTGGCCTGAGTAAGCCAGAACCCCTGAATCAGCTTCTCCTTTATCCCCGTCCTCTCTGAGTGAAAAACAGATGCCCTCCGGCGACCTATACGCAGAGGTGAGGCCAAATCCAAAGCAGAGGCCAAGGAGCTGTACAAACAAAGAAGAGAAAGGGAAATTCCTCCCAGTAGCCTCCGGAGCAGTGGATTAAATCTTCACAATCAACTTGATATACCTGTATCACTGGAATACCTGAATAGACAATGAATCATCCCAAATGTGAGGCAGTGGACTTTGGGAGCAACTGTAGACTTCAGGTTTGCTTTCTGCATCTAATTTGTTCCTGGTTTTATGTTTATCTTAGTTGAGTATTTAGAGTTTATTATCATTGGTATCTTTGGTTATTAATTTGGTTGCTCTCTTCCTTTTTATATATATAGATATAGATACAGATATTCTTTTCCTTTTTCTCTTTCTGTGAGTGTGTATGCTTCTTTCTGTGATTTACTCTGTATAGCTTTTCTTTTACCATTTGTCCTACGGTTCTGTCTGTCCATTTTTATTTATTTTTTTCTTTCCTTATTTATTACCTTTTAATTTTTCTACTTTTTAATAATTCTTTTATTTTAATAAATTTATTTTATTCTTTCTTTCTTTCTCCCTTTTCTTCTGAGCCGTGTGGCTGACAGGGTATTGGAGTTCTGGCTGGGTTAGAGGCCTGTGCCTCTCAGGAGGGAGAGCTGAGTTAAGGACATTGGACCACCAGAGACCACCTGGCTCCATGTAATATCAAATGACAAAAGTTCTCCCAGAGATCTCCATTTCAACGCTAAGACACAGCTCCACTCAATGACCAGCAAGCTACAGTGCTGGACATCCTAAGCTAAACAACTAGCAAGACAGGAACACAACCCCACCCATTAGAAGAGAGGCTGCTAAAATCATAATAAGCTCACAGACACCGCAAAACACACCACCGGATGGGGTCCTGCTACCAGAAAGACAAGATCCAGCCTTACCCACCAGACCACAGGCACCAATCCCCCCCACCAGGAAGCTTACACAACCCATTGAACCAACCTTAGTCACTGAGGGCAGACACCAAAAACTTGAGAACTATGAACCTGCAGCCTGTGAAAATGAGACCCTAAAAACAGTAAGTTAAGCAAAATGAGAAGACAGAGAAACACACAGCAGATGAAGGAGCAAGGTAAAAACCCATCAGACCAGACAAATGAAGAGGAAATAGGCAGTCTACCTGAAAAAGGATTCAGAGTAATGACAGTAAAGATGATCCAAAATCTTGGAAATAGAATGGAGAAAGCACAAGTAATGTATAACAAGGACCTAGAAGAGCTAAAGAGCAAACAAACAATGATGAACAACAAAATAAATGAAATTAAAAATTCTCTAGAAGGAATCAATAGCAAAATAACTGAGGCAGAAGAATGGATAAGGGACCTGGAAGATAAAATAGTGGAAATAACTATGGCAGAGCAGAATAAAGAAAAAAATGAAAAGAATTGAGGACAGTCTCAGAGACCTGACGGACAATATTAAATGCACCAACATTCGAATTATAGGGGTCCCAGAAGAATAAGAGAAAAAGAAAGGGACTGAGAAAATATTTGAAGAGATCAGAGTTGAAAACTTCCCTAATATGGGAAAGGAAATAGTCAATCGAGTACAGGAAACGCAGAGATTCCCATGCAGGATAAATCCAAGGTGAAACATGCCAAGACACGTATTGATCAAACTATCAAAAATAAAGTACAAAGAAAAAACATTAAAAGCAGGAAAAACAACAAAAAACATACAAGGGAATCCCCAAAGGTTAACAGCTGATCTTTCAGCAGAAACTCTGCAAGCCAGAAGGGAGTGGCACAATATATTTAAAATGATGAAAGGGAAAAACCTACAACCAAGATTACTCTACCCAGCAAGGATCTCCTTTAGATTCGACAGAGAAATTAAAACATTTACAGACAAGCAAAAGCAAAGAGATTTCAGCACCACCAAACCAGCCTTAAAACAAATGCTAAAGGAATTTCTCTAGGCAGGAAACACAAGAGAAGGAAAAGACCTACAATAAAAATGCAAAACAATTAAGAAAATGGTAATAGGAACATACATATCGATAATAACCATAAATGTAAATCGATTAAATGCTCCAACCCAAAGACATAGACTGGCTGAATGTATACAAAAACAAGACCTATATATATGCTGTCTACAAGAGACCCACTTCAGACCTAGGGAAACATACAGACTGAAAGTGATGGGATAGAAAAAGATATTCCATGCAAATGGAAATTAAAAGAAAGCTGGAGTAGCAATTCTCATATCTGACAAAATAGACTTTAAAACAAAGACTATTACAAGAGAAAAAGAAGGACACTACATAATGATCAAGGGATCAATCCAAGAAGAAGATATAACAATTGTAAATATTTATGCACCCAACATAGGAGCACCTCAATACATAAGGCAAATGCTAACAGCCATAAAAGGGGAAATCGACAGTAACACAATCATAGTAGGGAACTTTAACACCCCACTTTCACCGATGGACAGATCATCCAAAATGAAAATACATAAGGAAACACAAGCTTTACATGATACATTAAACAAGATGGACTTAATTAATATTTATAGGACATTCCATACAAAAACAGCAGATTACACTTTCTTCTTAAGTGCTCATGGAACATTCTCCAGGATAGATCATATTTTGAGTCACAAATCAAGCCTTAGCAAATTTAAGAAAATTGAAATTGTATCAAGTATCTTTTCTGACCACCACACTACAAGACTAGATATCAATTACAGGAAAAATATGTAAAAAATACAAAGACATGGAGGCTAAACAATACACTACTAAATAACGAAGTGATTACTGAAGAAATCAAAGAGGAAATCAAAAAACACCTAGAAATAAATGACAATGAAAACACACGACCCAAAACCTATGGGATGCAGCAAAAGCAGTTCTAAGAGGGAAGTTTATAGCAATACAATCCTACCTTAAGAAACAAAAAACATCTCAAATAAAGAATATAACCTTACACCTAAAGCAATTAGAGAAAGAAGAACAAAAACAACCCAAAATTAACAGAAGGAAAGAAATCATAAAAATCAGATCAGAAATAAATGAAAAAGAAATGAAGGAAACAATAGCAAAGATCAATAAAATCAAAAGCTGGTTCTTTGAGAAGATAAACAGAATTGATAGACCATTAACTAGACTCATCAAGAAAAAAAGGGAGAAGACTCAAATGAATAGAATTAGAAATGAAAGAGGAGAAGTAACAACTGACACTGCAGAAATACAAAGGATCATGAGAGATTACTACACACAACTCTATGCCAATAAAATGGACAACCTGGAAGAAATGGACAAATTCTTAGAAATGCACAACCTTCCGAGACTGAACCAGGAGGAAACAGAAAATATAAACAGACCAATCACAAGCACTGAAATTGAGACTGTGATTAAAAATCTACCAACAAACAAAAGCCCAGGACCAGATGGCTCCAGAGGCAAATTTTATCAAACATTTAGAGAAGAGCTAACACCTATCATTCTCAAACTCTTCTAAAATATAGCAGAGGGAGGAACACTCCCAAACTCATTCTACTAGGCCACCGTCACCCTGACACCAAAACCAGACAAAGATGTCACAAAGAAAGAAAAATACAGGCCAATATCACTGATGAACATAGATGCAAAAATCCTCAACAAAATACTGGCAAACAGAATCCAACAGCACATTAAAAGGATCATATACCATGACCAAGTGGGGTTTATCCCAGGAATGCAAGGATTCTTTAATATACACAAATCAATCAATGTGATAAACCATATTAACAATTTGAAGGAGAAAAACCATATGATCATCTCAATAGATGCAGAAAAAGCTTTCGACAGAATTCAACACGCATTTATGACAAAAACTCTCTAGAAAGTAGACATAGAGGGAACTTACCTCAACATAATAAAGGCCGTATATGACAAAACCACAGCCAACGTCATTCTCAATGGTGAAAAACTGAAACCATTTCCTCTAAGATGAGGAACAAACCAAAGTTGTCCAATCTCACCACTATTGTTTAACATACTTTTAGAATTTTTAGCCACAGCAATCAGAGAAAAATATAAAAGGAATCCAAATCAGAAAAGACAAAATAACGCTGTCACTGTTTGCAGATGACTTGATACTATACACAGAGAATCATAAAGATGCTACCAGAAAACTACTAGAGGTAAGCAATGAATTTGGTAAAGTAGCAGGATACAAAATTAATGCACAGAAATCTCTTGCATTCCTAGACACTAATGACACTAATCATGAAAAATCTGAAAGACAAATTAAGGGAACATTCCCATTTACCACTGCAACAACGAATAAACTACCTAGGAATAAACCAATCTAAAGAGACAAAAGACCTGTATACAGAAAACTATAAGACACTGATTAAAGAAATTAAAGATGATACAAACAGACGGAGAGGTATACCATGTTCTTGGATTGGAAGAATCGACATGGTGAAAATGACTATACTACCCAAGGCAATCTACAGATTCAATGCAATCCCTATCAAACTACCACTGGCATTTTTCACAGAACTAGAACAAAAAATTTCACTATTTGTATGGAAACACAAAAGACCCCAAATAGCCAAGGAATAAAAAATGGCTCAGAAGTTTTTAAAAAGAACCAAATCAAAATTCAAGAACTGAGAAGTAAACTTCGTGACCTTCTAAGGATTTCTAATCTGTGCTCTGTGGTGAAGAAGCAGAAATATGGACCTTACTTTAAATGTGTGTACTTCTGCCTCAGGTTAGAGGCTTGTGGCAAGGAATGGCTGGTATAGGGAAAAGGCTAGAAGCTTATTCCTAACTGCCCTCTTCCTTACTTATCTAGAATTTGATAGTGCTCACAAAAAATATGCTATTTGCTGTTCATTGCAGCTCTATTTACAATAGCCAGGACATGGAAGCAACCTAAGTGTCCATCGACAGATGAATGGATAAAGAAGATGTGGCACATATATACAATGGAATATTACTCTGCCATAAAAAGAAACGAAATTGAGTTATTTGTACTGAGGTGGATGGACCTAGAGTCTGTCATACAGAGTGAAGTAAGTCAGAAAGAGAAAAACAAATACCGTATGCTAACACATATATATGGAATCTAAGAAAAAAAAAAGGTCATGAAAAACCTAGGGGTAAGACGGGAATAAAGACACAGACCTATAAGAGAATGGACTTGAGGATATGGGGAGGGAGATGGGTAAGCTGGGACAAAGTGAGAGAGTGGCATGGACATATATACACTACCAAATGTAAAATAGATAGCCAGTGGGAAGCAGCCGCATAGCACAGGGAGATCAGCTCGGTGCTTTGTGACCACCTAGAGGGGTGGGATAGGGAGGATGGGAGGGAGGGAGACACAAGAGGGAAGAGATATGGGATCATATGTATATGTATAACTGATTCACTTTGTTATAAAGCAGAAACTAACACATCATTGTAAAGCAATTATACTCCAATAAAGATATTAAAAAAAATGCTATTTGCCATAAAACTCATTATTCCTTTGTGCAGTGATTTTGTAATAGTTTTGTCACGTTTATATTTCTGATTTCCCAGCAGCACTATCTCACATTCTGATGCCCCCTAGAAATACCCTACCTTATTAAGATTCTAAAGAAGCTTGGAGATACACCAGAAATACATCTACACGTGGAACAACTCCTACAGAACACCTACTGAACGCTGGCAGAAGACCTCAGACCTCCCAAAAGGCAAGAAACTCCCCACATACCTGGGTAGGGCAAAAGAAAAAAGAATAAACAAAGACAAAAGAATAGGGACTGGACCTGCACCAGTGGGAGGGAGCTGTGAAGGAGGAAAGGTTTCCACACACTAGGAAGCCCCTTCACGGGCGGAGACTGCGGGTGGCGGAGGGGGGAAGCTTCGAGGCCGCGGAGCAGAGCGCAGCAACAGGGGTGCAGAGGGCAAAGCGGGTAGATTCACACACAGAGGATCGGTGCCGACCGGCACTCACCAGCCCGAGATGCTTGTCTGCTCACCCACAGGGGCAGGCGGGGGCTAGGAGCTGAGGCTCAGGCTTCATTCGGAGCGCAGGGAGAAGACCGGGGTTGGCGGCGCGAACACAGCCTGCAGGGGGTTAGTGCACCACGACTAGCCGGGAGGGAGTCCGGTATAAAGTCTGGACCTGCCGAAGAGGCAAGAGACTTCTTCTTACCTCTTTGCTTCCTGGTGCGCGAGGGGAGGGTCGAGCGCTGCTTAAAGGAGCTCCAGAGACGGGTGCCAGCCACGGCTAAAAGCACGAACCCCAGAGACGGGCATGAGACGCTAAGGCTGCTGCTGCCGCCACCAAGAAGCCCATGTGCGAGCACAGGTCACTATCCACACCCCCCTTCCGGGGAGCCTGTGCAGCCCGCCACTGCCAGGGTCCCGGGATCCAGGGACAACTTCCCCGGGAGAACGCACGGCGCGCCTCAGGCTGGTGCAACGTCACGCCGGGCTCTACCGCCGCAGGCCCGCCCCGCACTCTGTGCCCCTCCCTACCCCGGACTGAGAGAGCCAGAGCTCCCGAATCAGCGGCTCCTTTAACCCCGTCCTGTCTGAGCGAAGAACAGACGCCCTCCTGTGACATACACGCAGAGGCAGGGCCAAGTCCAAAGCCGAGCCCCTGTGGGCTGTGAGAACAAAGAAGAGAAAGGGAAATCTCTCCCAGCAGCCTCAGAAGCAGCGGATTAAAGCTCCACAATCAACTTGATGTACCCTGCATCTGTGGAATACATGAATACACAACGAATCATCCCAAATTGAGGAGGTGGACTTCGGGAGCAAGATTTATGATTTTTTCCCCTTTTCCTCTTTTTGTGAGTGTGTTATGTGTATGCTTCTGTGTGAGATTCTGTCGGTATAGCTTTGCTTCCACCATTTGTCCTAGGGTTCTGTCCGACCATTTTGTTTTGAATTTCTTTTCTTAATAATTATTTTTTATTTTAAAAACTTTATTTTATTTTACTTTATCTTCTTTCTTTCCTTCCTTCCCTCCTTCCTTTCTTCCTCCCTGCTTCCCTCCCTCCCTCCTTCCCTCCTTTCTTTCTTCCTACTTCTACTAATTAGTTCTTTCTACTTTTTCTCCATTTTATTCTGAGCCGTGTGGATGAAAGGCTCTTCGTGCTGCAGCCAGGAGTCACTGCTGTGCCTCTGAAGTGGGAGAGCCAACTTCAGGACACTGGTCCACAAGAGACCTCCCAGCTCCACATAATATCAAATGGTGAAAATCTCCCAGAGATCTCCATCTCAACACCAGCACCCAGCTTCACTCAACAACCAGCAAGCTACAGTGCTGGACATCCTATGCCAAACAACTAGCAAGACAGGAACACAACCCCACACATTATCAGAGAGGCTGCCTAAAATCATAATAAGTCCACAGACACCCCAAAACACACCACCAGACGTGGACCTGCCCACCAGAAAGACAAGATGCAGCCTCATCCACCAGAACACAGGCACTAGTCCCCTCCACCAGGAAGCCTACACAACCCACTGAACCAACCTTAGCCACTGGGGACAGACACAAAAAACAACGGGAACTACGAACCTGCAGCCTGCAAAAAGGAGACCCCAAACACAGTAAGATAAGCAAAATGAGAAGACAGAAAGACACACAGCAGATGAAGGAGCAAGATAAAAACCCACCAAACAAATGAAGAGGAAATAGGCAGTCTACCTGAAAAAGAATTCAGAATAATGATCGTAAAGATGATCCAAAATCTTGGAAATAGAATAGACAAAATGCAAGAAACATTTAACAAGGACCTAGAAGAACTAAAGATGAAACAAACAATGATGAACAACACAATAAATAAAATTAAAAATACTCTAGATGGGATCAACAGCAGAATAACTGAGGCAGAAGAACGGATAAGTGACCTGGAAGATAAAATAGTGGAAATAACTACTGCAGAGCAGAATAAAGAAAACAGAATGAAAAGAACTGAGGACAGTCCCAGGCATTAAACGCACCAACATTGGAATTATAGGGGTTCCAGAAGAAGAAGAGAAAAAGAAAGGGACTGAGAAAATATTTGAAGAGATTATAGTTGAAAACTTCCCTAATATGGGAAAGGAAATAGTTAATCAAGTCCAGGAAGCGCAGAGAGTCCCATACAGGATAAATCAAAGAGAAATACGCCAAGACACATATTAATCAAACTGTCAAAAATTAAATACAAAGAAAACATATTAAAAGCAGCAAGGGAAAAAAATCAAATAACACACAAGGGAATCCCCATAAGGTTAACGGATGACCTTTCAGCAGAAACTCTGCAAGCCAGAAGGGAGTGGCAGGACATATTTAAAGTGATGAAGGAGAAAAACCTGCAACCAAGATTATTCTACCCAGCAAGGATCTCATTCAGATTTGATGGAGAAATTAAAACCTTTACAGACAAGCAAAAGCTGAGAGAGTTCAGCACCACCAAACCAGCCTTAAAACAAATGCTAAAGGAACTTTTCTAGGCAAGAAACACAAGAGAAGGAAAAGGCCTACAATAACGAACTCAAAAAAATTAAGAAAATGGAAACAGGAACATACATATCGATAATTACCTTAAATGTAAATGGACTAAATGCTCCCGCCAAAAGACACAGATTGGCTGAATGGATACAAAACAAGACCCATATATTTGCTGTCTACAAGAGACCTACTTCAGACCTAGAGACACATACAGACTGAAAGTAAGGGGATGGAAAAAGATATTTCATGCAAATGGAAACCAAAAGAAAGCTGGAGTAGCAATTCTCGTATCAGACAAAACAGACTTTAAAATAAGGACTATTATAAGAGACAAAGAAGGACACTACATAATGATCAAGGGATTGATCCAAGAAGAAGCTATAACAATTGTAAATATTTATGCATCTAACATAGGAGCACCGCAATACATAAGGCAAATACTAACAGCCATAAAACAGGAAATCGACAGTAACACATTCATAGTAAGGGACTTTGACGCCCCACCTTCACCAATGGACAGATCATCCAAAATGAAAATAAATAAGGAAACACAAGCTTTACATGATACATTAAACAAGATGGACTTAATTGATATTTATAGGACATTCCATCCAAAAACAACAGAACACACATTTTTCTCAATTGCTCATGGAACATTCTCCAGGATAGATCATATCTAGGGTCACAGGTCAAGCCTCGGTAAATTTAAGAAAATTGAAATTGTATAAGTATCTTTTCCGACCACAACGCTATGAGATTAGATATCAATTACAGGAAAAGATCTGTAAAAAATACAAACACATGGAGGCTAAACAATACACTACTTAATAACGAAGTGATTACTGAAAAAATCAAAGAGGAAATGTAAAATACCTAGAAACAAATGATAACACAGACATGACGACCCAAAACCTATGGAATGCAGCAAAAGCAGTTCTAAGAGGGAAGTTTATAGCAATACAATCCTACCTTAAGAAACAGGAAACATCTCGAATAAACAACCTAACCTTGCACCTAAAACAATTAGAGAAAGAAGAACAAAAAAACCCTAAAGCTACCAGAAGGAAAGAAATCATAAAAATCAGATCAGAAATAAATGAAAAAGAAATGAAGGAAACGATAGCAAAGATCAATAAAACTAAAAGCTGGTTCTTTGAGAAGATAAACAAAATTGATAAACCATTAGCCAGACTCATCAAGGAAAAAAAAGGAGAAGATTCAAATCAATAGAATTAGAAATGAAAAAGGAGAAGTAACAACTGACACTGCAGAAATACAAAAGGTCATGAGAGATTACTACAAGCAACTCTATTCCAATAAAATGGACAACCTGGAAGAAATGGACAAATTCTTAGAAATGCACAACCTGCCAAGACTGAATCAGGAAGAAATAGAAAATATGAACAGACAAATCACAAGCACTGAAATTGAAACTGTGATTAAAAATCTTCCAACAAACAAAAGCCCAGGACCAGATGGCTTCACAAGCGAATTCTATCAAACATTTAGAGAAGAGCTAACACCTATCCTTCTCAAACTCTTCCAAAATAGCAGAGGGAGGAACACTCCCAAACTCACTCTATGAGGCCACCATCACCTTGATACCAAAACCAGCCAAGGATGTCACAAAGAAAGAAAACTACAGGCCAATATCACTGATGAACATAGATGCAAAAATCCTCAACAAAATACTAGCAAACAGAATCCAACAGCACATTAAAAGGATCATACCCCATGATCAAGTGGGGTTTATTCCAGGAATGCAAGGATTCTTCAATATATGCAAATCAATCAATGTGATACACTGCATTAACAAACTGAAGGAGAAAAACCATATGATCAACTCAATAGATGCAGAGAAAGCTTTCAACAAAATTCAACACCCATTTATGATAAAAACCCTGCAGAAAGTAGGCATAGAGGGTACTTTCCTCAACATAATAAAGTCCATATATAACAATCCCACAGCCAACATCATCCTCAATGATGAAAAACTGAAAGCATTTCCACTAAGATCAGGAACAAGACAAGGCTGCCCACTCTCACCACTCTTATTCAACATAGTTTTGGAAGTTTTAGCCACAGCAATCAGAGAAGAAAAGGAAATAAAAGGAATCCAAATTGGAAAAGAAGAAGTAAAGCTGTCACTGTTTGCAGATGACATGATACTATACATAGAGAATCCTAAAGATGCTACCAGAAAACTACTAGAGTTAATCAATGAATTTGGTAAAGTAGCAGGATACAAAATTAATGCATTCCTATACACTAATGATGAAAAATCTGAAAGTGAAATCAAGAAAACACTCCCATTTACCATTGCAACAAAAAGAATAAAATATCTAGGAATAAACCTACCTAAGGAGACAAAAGACCTGTATGCAGAAAATTATAAGACACTGATGAAAGAAATTAAAGATGATACAAATAGATGGAGACATATACCATGTTCTTGGATTGGAAGAATCAACATTGTGAAAATGACTCTACTACCCAAAGCAATCTATAGATTCAATGCAATCCCTATCAAACTACCAATGGCATTTTTCACAGAACTAGAACAAAAAATTTCGCAATTTGTATGGAAACACAAAAGACCCCGAATAGCCAAAGCAATCTTGAGAACAAAAAAAGGAACTGGAGGAATCAGGCTCCCTGACTTCAGACTATACTACAAAGCTACAGTTATCAAGACGGTATGGTACTGGCACAAAAACAGAAAGATAGATCAATGGAACAGGATAGAAAGCCCAGAGATAAACCCATGCACATATGGACACCTTATCTTTGATAAAGGTGGCAGGAATGTACAGTGGAGAAAGGACAGCCTCTTCAATAAGTGGTGCTGGGAAAACTGGACAGCTACATGTAAAAGTATGAGATTAGATCACTCCCTAACACCATACACAAAAATAAGCTCAAAATGGATTAAAGACCTAAATATAAGGCCAGAAACTATCAAACTCTTAGAGGAAAACATAGGCAGAACACTCTATGACATAAATCACAGCAAGATTCTTTCTGACCCACCTCCTAGAGTAATGGAAATAAAAACAAAAATAAACAAATGGGACCTAATGAAACTTCAAAGCTTTTGCACAGCAAAGGAAACCACAAACAAGACCAAAAGACAACCCTCAGAATGGGAGAAAATATTTGCAAATGAAGCAACCGACAAAGGATTAATCTCCAAAATTTACAAGCAGCTCATGCAGCTCAATAACAATAAAACAAACAACCCAATCCAAAAATGGGCAGAAGACCTAAATAGACATTTCTCCAAAGAAGATATACAGACTGCCAACAAACACATGAAAGAATGCTCAACATCATTAATCATTAGAGAAATGCAAATCAAAACTACAATGAGATATCATCTCACACCAGTCAGAATGGCCATGATCAAAAAATCTAGAAACAATAAATGCTGGAGAGGGTGTGGAGAAAAGGGAACCCTCTTGCACTGCTGGTGGGAATGTGAATTGGTTCAGCCACTATGGAGAACAGTATGGAGGTTCCTTAAAAAACTACAAATAGAACTACCATATGACCCAGCAATCCCACTACTGGGCATGTACCCTGAGAAAACCGAAATTCCAAAAGAGTCATGTACCAAAATGTTCATTGCAGCTCTATTTACAATAGCCCGGAGATGGAAACAACCTAAGTGCCCATCATCGCATGAATGGATAAAGAAGATGTGGCACATATATACAATGGAATATTACTCAGCCATAAAAAGAAACGAAATTGCGCTATTTGTAATGAGGTGGATAGACCTAGAGTCTGTCATACACAGTGAAGTAAGTCAGAAAGAAAAAGACAAATACCGTATGCTAACACATATATATGGAATTTAAGAAAAAAAAATGTCATGAAGAACCTAGGGGTAAGGCAGGAATAAAGACGCAGACCTCCTAGAGAACGGACTTGAGGTTATGGGGAGGGGGAAGGGTGAGCTGTGACGGGGCGAGAGAGAGTCATGGACATATACACACTAACAAACGTAGTAAGATAGATAGCTAGTGGGAAGCAGCCACATGGCACAGGGATATTGGCTCGGTGCTTTGTGACAGCCTGGCGGGGTGGGATAGGGAGGGTGGGAGGGAGGGAGACGCAAGAGGGAAGAGATATGGGAACATATGTATATGTATAACTGATTCACTTTGTTATAAAGCAGAAACTAACACACCACTGTAAAGCAATTATACCCCAATAAAGATGTTAAAAAAAAAAAAAAAGAAAACACTCCCATTTACCATTGCAACAAAAAGAATAAAATATCTAGGAATAAACCTACCTAAGGAGACAAAAGACCTGTATGCAGAAAATTATAAGACACTGATGAAAGAAATTAAAGATGATACAGATAGATGGAGAGATATACCATGTTCCTGGATTGGAAGAATCAACATTGTGAAAATGACTATACTACCCAAAGCAATCTACAGATTCAATGCAATCCCTATCAAACTACCAATGGCATTTTTCACAGAACTAGAACAAAAAATTTCACTATTTGTATGGAAACACAAAAGACCCCGAATAGCCAAAGCAATCTTGAGAACGAAAAACGGAGCTGGAGGTATCAGGCTCCCTGACTTCAGACTATACTACAAAGCTACAGTCATCAAGACAGTATGCTACTGGCACGAAAACAGAAAGATAGATCAATGGAACAGGAGAGAAAGCCCAGAGATAAACCCACACACATATGGTCACCTTATCTTTGATAAAGGAGGCAGGAATGTACAGTGGAGAAAGGACAGCCTCTTCAATAAGTGGTGCTGGGAAAACTGGACAGCTACATGTAAAAGTATGAAATTAGATCACTCCCTAACACCATACACAAAAATAAACTCAAAATGGATTAAAGACCTAAATGTAAGGCCAGAAACTATCAAACTCTTAGAGGAAAACATAGGCAGAACACTCTATGACATAAATCACAGCAAGATCCTTTTTGACCCACTTCCTAGAGAAATGGAAATAAAAGCAAAAATAAACAAATGGGACCTAATGAAACTTAAAAGCTTTTGCACAGCAAAGGAAACCATAAACAAGACGAAAAGACAACCCTCAGAATGGGAGAAAATATTTGCAAATGAAGCAACTGACAAAGGATTAATCTCCAAAATTTATAAGCAGCTCATGCAGCTCAATACCAAAAAAACAAACAACCCAATCCAAAAATGGGCAGAAGATCTAAATAGACATTTCTCCAAACAAGATATACAGACTGCCAACAAACACATGAAAGAATGCTCAACATCATTAATCATTAGAGAAATGCAAATCAAAACTGCAATGAGATATCATCTCACACCAGTCAGAATGGCCATGATCAAAAAATCTAGAAACAATAAATGCTGGAGAGGGTGTGGAGAAAAGGGAACCCTCTTGCACTGCTGGTGGGAATGTGAATTGGTACAGCCACTATGGAGAACAGTATGGAGGTTCCTTAAAAAAACTACAAATAAAACTACCATATGACCTGCAATCCCACTACTGGGCATATACCCTGAGAAAACCATAATTCAAAAAGAGTCATGTACCAAAATGTTCATTTCAGCTCTATTTACAATAGCCAGGAGCTGGTAACAACCTAAATGTCCATCATCGGATGAATGGATAAAGAAGAAGTGGCACATGTATAAAATGGAATATTACTCTGCCATAAAAAGAAACAAAATTGAGCTATTTGTAATGAGGTGGATAGACCTAGAGTCTATCATACAGAGTGAAGTAAGTCAGAAAGAGAAAGACAAATACCATATGCTAACACATATATATGGAATTTAAGAAAAAAAATGTCATGAAGAACCTGGGGTTAAGACAGGAACAAAGATACAGACCTACTAGAGAATGGACTTGAGGATATGGGGAGCGGGAGGGGTAAGCTGTGACAAAGTGAGAGAGTGGCATGGACATATATACACTACCAAACGTAAAATAGATAGCTAGTGGGAAGCAGCCGCATAGCACAGGGAGATCAGCTCGGTGCTTTGTGACCGCCTGGAGGGGTGGGATAGGGAAGGTGGGAGGGAGGGAGATGCAAGAGGGAAGAGACATGGGAACATATGCATATGTATAACTGATTCACTTTGTTATAAAGCAGAAACTAACACACTATTGTAAAGCAATTATACTCCAATAAAGATGTAAAAAAAAATGCTTGTGTACATAATGATTTATTATTTATAAAAGCCCCGTAGAACAGACACAGCAGGTACTACTCATACTTCATATGAAGCAGCTAAAAGTCAGTTTAAGTGCTCAAGAGCACGTAACTAAAGTCTGGAACTACCACTAAAACACTAGTTCTTTGATTACCTACACCAGTGTTTTTTCCCCCCCACCCTGTGACCATAATAATCTAGAATAATAGCTTTCTACTTTTTTGGTAACATTTCCAGTCATCCTACAATGACCTTTTTCAAATATCCCTGTAGTTTAGCAGGCAG